>NC_090657.1:59133827-59143827 GCF_040937935.1 Hyperolius riggenbachi
CCAGCCACGGGCCCATCCATCTGGCCCATCAAGACTCACTCTCATTTCATCAGTCCATAAAACCTTAGAAAAATCAGTCTTGAGATATTTCTTGGCCCAGTCTTGATGTTTCAGCTTGTGTGTCTTGTTCAGTGGTGGTCGTCTTTCAGCCTTTCTTACCTTGGCCATGTTTCTGAGTATTGCACACCTTGTGCTTTTGGGCACTCCAGTGATGTTGCAGCTCTGAAATATGGCCAAACTGGTGGCAAGGGGCATCTTGGCAGCTGCACGCTTGACTTTTCTCAGTTCATGGGCAGTTATTTTGCACCTTGGTTTCTCCACACGCTTCTTGCGATCCTGTTGACTATTTTGAATGAAACGCTTGATTGGTCGATGATCACGCTTCAGAAGCTTTGCAATTTTAAGAGTGCTGCATCCCTCTGCAAGATATCTTACTATTTTTGACTTTTCTGAGCCTGTCAAGACCTTCTTTTGACCCATTTTGCCAAAGGAAAGGAAGTTGCCTAATAATTATGCACACCTGATATACGGTGTTGATGTCATTAGACCACACCCCTTCTCATTACAGAGATGCACATCACTTAATATGCTTAATTGGTAGTAGGCTTTCGAGCCTATACAGCTTGGAGTAAGACAACGTGCATAAAGAGGATGATGTGGTCAAAATACTAATTTGCCTAATAATTCTGCACTCCCTGTATATACACCCACACATACACATATATACACACACACTGTATATACACACACACACACTGTATATACACACTGTATATACACACACACACACACACACACACACACACACACACACACACATATATATATATATATATATACACACATATATATATATATACACACACACACACACACACATATATATATATATATACACACACACACACACACACACACACACACACACACACACACATATCCAGGAAAGGAACTTTAAACTCTCAAAAACGAAAAATATTGTTTTTTGTAAAAACAATAAATATTGTTTTTCGTAAAAATGATAAAATATCGTTTTTAAAAAAATATCGTTTGTAACCAGGCGCCATTATTTGGCTGGCGCCATTCTTCACTGGATGCTGTGCAAGGTACCATGAATTATCTTCAGTACCAGGAGATATTGGATGAAAATGTGATGCAGTCCATAACAAACCTGAGGCTTGGGAGACGTTGGACCTTTCAACAGGACAATGATCCCAAGCATACCTCCAAGTTCACTAGAGCATGGTTGCAGATTAAAGGCTGGAACATTTTGGAGTGGCCATCGCAGTCACCAGTCTTAAATCCGATTGAGAACCTCTGGTGGGACTTAAAGAAAGTGATTGCAGCGCGCAAACCTAAGAATGTGACTGAACTGGAGGCTTTTGCCCATGAAGAATGGTCTAAGATCCCCGTAGATCACTGCAAGACACTTGTGTCAAGTTATGCTTCATGTTTAAAAGCTGTTATAACTGGAAAAGGATGTTGTACTAAGTACTAAGAATGAATGTCACTTGGGGGTTGAATAAAACTGATAATGATGTGAGCACAGAAAAGACATTTGTGGTTATTTCATTATAAATGTTATGCGATATTTGTCTGACTTACAAGTGCCTCTTTGAGTTAATTGTAAACAAGATGACTGAAATGATCAAAATCAATGTCAACCTGGCCAAAACACTCAATTTCAGTGGGGGTTGAATAATTTTGAACATAACTGTATATGTATATATGCTATTTTTGTGTGTGCGTGTGCAATGTGTAATTCGCGTTTTAAAGCAGGCCAATGGGAACACAGAAAATTTGAGTCAAAATGTACGTTTTGCATGAAAGTTCGCATGCGATTTTGAAGTAAATTTTTTTCCTGTTTTAAATCATGTAGCGAGCCCAGGGCTCGCTACATGATAGCCGCTGAGCTGCGGCATCCCCCCACCCTCTCCGATCGCCTTCGGCGATCAGAGTAAGCAGGAAATCCCGTTCAGAACGGGATTTCCTGCAGGACTTCCCCGGTCGCCATGGCGACGGGGCGGGATGACGTCACCGACGTCATGGACGTCGGGACGTCACAGGGAATCCCGATCCGCCCCTCAGCGCTGCCTGGCACTGATTGGCCAGGCTGCGCAGGGGTCTGGGGCGGGCTCGCCGCGGCTGGTAGCGGCGGCAATCGCGTACTACACGCAGCTAGCAAAGTGCTAGCTGCGTGTAGGAAAAAATAATTATGCAAATCGGCCCAGCGGGGCCTGAGAAATCCTCCTGCGTAGGTTACCCCGAGCTGAGCTCGGGATAACCGGCAAGGAGGTTAATGGCCCCTAATTGAAGCCTAGTACTGTACACACTTGCAATTACTGTAACCTGCTGGGATCAGGTTTCATTCTGTCAGGTGACAGTTCTGGGCCAAGTTGCTGTGAAGGGATGGGGGGGGGGGGAGACAACGCACGATGAAGCCGCTTCTGACAGGCAGGTGAGTGGGGAAAACATTGTGCTAAGGGGTCATCTGGGCATCTTTATCCCTAAAGATCCAACAGGCCAATTCTTTAGGTGACATTGGAGAGGAACAGTAGGGTATTGTACTGTGTTAGCCATCAGTAAAAGCAAGAAGTTTTAAATCAGGATGATACCATTTATGGGCTAACTAAAAAGAATAAGAATAAGCAAGCTTTCGGCCTTGCAGCCTTCGTCGGGCTTAAAACCTGTTAGTTTGCAGGCTGATGGTACAGACAGCTTTATACATGCAACATCAAAAGGGAAAACAGATTTTTTTCAAGCATAAATACATGTCATTAAGATGCCTTAAGTGAAACAGAACATCTAAATGGGGTGGGAGGTTGTTAGCTGAGATAAGAATCCTTGTTTACACCATGCTCACAGACCTGGGAGTTGGACTGACACAGAGGTATCGTAAATTCTGAGTTCCAAGTTTAGCTATATAGGCTGAGAAAGAGTTTAAATATCATCAGCCTCATACCAATAAAAATAAAAAGTTTTCATCCTTATTCAAGCCCTTGTCCACTGCTTTGAACCAATTTATAAATTTTGTTTCTGCTATTAATCGATCATTTAACGTTTTGAAGCCACCCTTCAGGGCAGTGACACGAAGATCATACATGCTGTGTTCGTTGGAATGAAAGTGTGTAGCAACTGGGAGTTCAGATTTGGTATCATTAATAGTGTGCCTGTGTCCATTCATACGTTTGCATGGAGTTTGTCCAGTTTTTCCCAGGTACATAACATTGGGGCATTTAGCACACATGATCAGATATACCAGACTGGTGGAACCACAGGAAAATGTGCCTTGTACTCTGTACTCCTGTTGTGAACCTGGTATCGTTAACCTGTCAGTGGAGTAAATGTGTCTGCAGGTCCCACACCTTTTTTTGTCGGCAGGGTGATGTTCCGTTTTGTTGAGGCCTATTCAAAGAACTCCTGACAATTATATGTTTTAGATTGTGTGGTTGCTGATATGACAAGAGGGGAGGTTTAGGGAATATCTTTCTCAGTCCTTGTGTAAAATGGGATGAAGTTCTTTAGCAATCCTCCTTAAGATTTCCAGGTGTGGGTTGTAGGTGACAACCAAAGGGACACGGTCCTCTTTCTGGTTTTGCTTACTGTATATTTCAGGAGTTCAGTCCTGGGGTTGATGTTGGCTTTCCTGATTTGGGCCTCTGCCATAGGAGGACTGTAACCTTGTTTAATAAAAGTGTTCTTAATACGATCCAGGTGCTTGTCTCTGTCCATCCTTTCAGAACAAATCCGGTTATACCTTATAGCTTGACTGTAAATTATAGAGTTCTTGATGTGCTTGAGATGAAAACTGTCATATCTTAGGTATGTGGGATGGTCTGTAGGTTTGCGATACACAGAGGTTTGTATGTTGTTACCCCTGATGTATGTGGTGGTGTCCAGAAAGTTAATCTCTGTGTGAGAGTAGGTAAGTTTCAATTTGATTGTAGGATGGAAGGCATTGAAGTTCCTGTGGAACTGGAGAAGATCATCCTCACTTGCGGACCAGATCAGGGGAGGACTGGGACCTTTTGGCCTGGGGGGAAACACAAACTAGAGGCCCATTATCATGGCAGCCCCAGCCCAAATGACATCACACACGCACCCCATGTCGTATATGCCAGTAGTCACGTGGAGCGCCAATGCGGAAATACCGAAAGAACACTCTAGGGACAGCGTGACAGGTAAAGTACAGGCATGAAGGGGGGGCCTTATCTATATTGCAGTCCCACATCAGACAGGCTACTTGCCTTTAATTTGACTCCTGTCCCTGCCAATCTCTCACACAAGTCAGAAAGCAACCCTCACCAGGATTGCACTTTTACTTAGCTTTCCTGTATGACAAGAAGACACAGACAGCCAGCACTAGGGGAAGAGGGAAACAAAGGTGAATGAGGGAGAGCTGGTACCCACCAACAGTGTGTCTGAGCGTTTTTCAAATCAACAGTTATTTGAAAAGCGCTTGACTAATGTTACCCTATGACGGTGTTATCATAGCAGCGTTGTGATTTTTTCAAACTCACAAACACACTGCATGTAGAATTTTTTGGAGCAATTCATTAAAAAATCACTTTGAAAATCGTTTCACAAAATCACACTCACAAATTGCTAGCGATTGCTATTGCGATTTTGACGTGCACTAGCCCAGAGAGAGGAGTGGAGAAAAATTGAGAATAGCCTGAGATGGAGCAGAGAGCTTATCTGTATTGCACATCACACAGAGGCTACTTGCCTGTAATAGGACTCCTGTCCCTGCCAGTCTCTCACACAAGTCAGAAAGTAGCCCTCCTGGAGTCTAGGGACTGTCAAAAACTTTTCAACTTGTATAACACCTTATCCACACATGCAGTCATAATAACAATGGGGAGAGACCAGACAGATGTTTGCCCATGGACCCTCCAGGCAAGCTCTGCATCATGCTGTGTATATTTACCAGCTTGCCTGTCCTCTGATTGCACTTTTATCAGCTAGCCTCAAGTTTCACATTGCCTTACAACAACAAACCCGAATACACCAGACACCAGCCCAGCCCTAAATCACTGAATGAAAGGCGGCCTGGGGGGAGATTGCCCCCCTTCCCCCCTGGCCAGTCCGCCCCTGGACCAGATGATTAAAATATCATCAATGAAGCGGAAGTAGGCCATGGGTTTTATGCAACATGCATTGAGGTATTCCTCTTCGATTTTGGCCATGAAGAGATTTGAATACTGTGGTGCAAATCGTGAACCCATTGCCACACCCATCTGCTGTAAATAGAGGTACTGTCCAAATGTGAAATGATTATGAGTGAAAATGAATTTGATAAGTCCAGCAATAGGCTTTACAGGTATGCCCTGACCCTGAAGATATTTACGACAGGCCGCAATACCTTCATCATGGGGAATGTTCGTGTACAGGGACTCCACGTCCATCGTGGCCAGTATGGTTTCCTTAGGTACTGGGCCGATGGCTGTCAGTTTGTTCAGAAGGTGGGTGGTATCCTGTATGTAGCTGGGTCTTTTACAGACAAGAGGTTTCAAGATGTTTTCCAGCCACCCTGAGATGTTCTCTGTAAGAGTTCCGCTCCCTGAGATTATGGGCCTGCCTGGGTTTCCCTCTTTGTGGATCTTGGGAAGCATGTAAAAGCAGGCTGTTCAGGGATAAGGGTCCTTACATGTTGTCTGATGTTGGCAGGCCATCTGTTAACCATCCTATTGAGTGCCATCCTGTAGCCTTTTGTGGGGTCCCCCTGTAATTTGGCATAGTGAGCGGTGTTGGATAATTGTCTTTGTGCCTCCTGGATGTAGTCACTGGTGTTCATTATGACTATGGCACCACCTTTATCCGCTGGTTTAGTAATAATGTCCTTATTCTCCTTAAGGGATCTGATTGGGGAGGAAGGGGCTCTACACACACTCGATTCTCATTCGAGTCAGCCTTTAGTGACCGCCATGGCAAGGTGTTGTTTCTGCTCACTTCGGAACACATAACAAACAAACATTCCGCAGTGGTGCTCCTTGCCAGCTGCGAAGATGTTGCCACCTGAAAAAATGTAAATTGGGGTGAGGACAGATTTTACAGTATCCAAACACTGACTAAATAATGTATACATTAATATTGTAAAAAAGAAGCCATTTCAATCATGAACAGTGATGAGTGAAAATGCTTCTTTTTACATACATTTTTCACAAAAATAATGTTAAATGTGACTTCCAAGCAAAAATGCCATCGACAATCATTTTGTAATTTTCTAGGATATTTCATGCTTGAATAAAATGAGTTTTTGCAGTAAAAATAGCTTTTTTTTTTTTTTTTTTTTTTTCTTTTGCATTTTTGCACTAATAATAAATAATTTTAGTGTTTTTTACAATTTCCGTCATATTGCAAAAATACAATGTATTTTTGCAAAAATGTTATCAAAAAATTTCAGTGCAAAAATGACTGGCGAAAATTTGCGAACAACACTGTTCATGATCTTATATTCAGCAAAGCTCCTCTTTACATTTGCTGAACTCGGACTTTACCTCTTGTATCCTCTACCTCCGCATACCTATGAACTGGCCGCCAGGAGACTTGGGCGCAGGATATAGCCGGTATATGGCTTATCCTGCTGCTGCACAAGTCCCGGCGGCGTTATTTACTATTCCCCCTCCAGGTCCACTTCTGACAGTACCAAAGTTACTGACTGTGTGCCGCTATAGCTGTAATTCCTATTCACAACCTAAGGTGGCGCTGGCTGCACCCAAATCTCCTGCGCTGTTATTACAATGCTCGCTACCTCCAGAGTTGGGATAGGGGATGTTGTTTGGTCACCTGTATGAAAGCACCTTGGCATGGGCCGCTCGGCAGCCAAAAATTGTTTATATTTCTGAATCGCAAGACAGCACGCTCATTCTTGGCATGCCGATAAATTGGTGTTTCCCTTGGCAAGATGGAAACAAGAGCAGATCTACCCGTGTCACAATGGAACCCTGTCTATACTGCCAAGTTCCAACCAACTAAACAAACAGAGAGACGATTGTCGGCTATGGCTACAGTACAGCCACGTTCAGTAGCATCTATTAGGCACACCAGGACACCCTGTAATGCCGCGCTGATAATCAGCCCTAAACGCTCCTGGCATCGAGCTGCAGACTTGTGGTGTTTCTTGTTCACATTTGGACTTGACAAATAGAGTTTACTAGAGGGAGAGAATGTGGAATGTGTTTTGGCAGGTGGAACACGCTGTTTCTCAGAAACCTCCTTTTAGTTTAGTTAAGGAAAAACAATGGTGTATTTTCATGGGGTGCATCATCTTGGGGCCTGATTAAAAAGGTGAACAAGCTGTCCACCTAAAAGATTGTGCTGATCCCCCCCCCAAAAAATAAACGTCAGAATTTGTCACATTTACAATAATAGTTGGGAGGTAAGAGGGGCCCCAAGCGAAGGACGACTTGGATGAGTTATAATATATACACAAAAGAGCTTACCTGAAGGCAGTAAACCACTAAAACGAATAAAAATCAATATTCTTTATTAGCACTGAAAACAACGCGTTTCACAGGTCGCTGCCCACTTCATCAGGTTAATACAGTGTTTCTGAAAACAAAGTAATCCATCTGTAGGAGCGCCTGTAAGGGTCTCTGCTCTCAGAATTACTATATAAATACTCATTTCATATTTATACAGTAATTTTGAGAGCGGAGACCCTGCAAGGGATGCAGCCACAGGAGGCCAAGAAGCCGCAGGGGGCCCCGTCCTGAGAGACTGACAACTAGAGGCAAGGAGAGAAAAAAATGTCTGTTCTCTGCACAATTGTTCTAATGACTGCATGTGCCCAGCCACTTATAACGAATCATACAAATGTAACGATCTGCGGCGATTTCCAGTCAGCGCACGCCACGTGCGCTGAAACAGAAGGAAATCGCCACAGTCACAGAAGCAAAGTACCCGGTATAAGATTGTAGAGGAGAATTCCAACCAGCAGATGGAGCTGTGGAGCACAGAAGGATAAGTCCTCTGCACAGCCACAGATGCCAGTTTGGAATTGTACGATTGAGCAACACTGAGCAATATAAAGTAACAACTCAGAAGAAAGCAAAAACAGAGACCGACTATGTGAACGTCTACCAATCTAGTCGCCACCCAGCGACGGTAGACATATCACATCAGAACAGACCAGAGTAAGAAAGCTAATCGCAAGAGAGGCGATAGCTATCAGCAACACAAGACTGAGTAAAGACAGAACGTGAACTGAGTAAGGAAGACACAGCAAATCACCACAATCTGAACGCCAATGAAAATAACAAACGAACTAGCTAAACGCACCACACGTTAAGCGCAATAGCGACAAAGCGCGTTCACGGTACGGCCACCGCACGTTAAGCGCAACAGTGGCAAAACGTACCAACCCTGACTAACAAATGAACACGGAGAAAGAAAACAAACAGATAACGCGAACGCTTGCTAATCGGTTGCCTCACACCAGACAACAGCAAGCGTTCGTTTCGGACAAGACAGACAGAAAGAGTTACCAGTAGCAGCCGCAGCTAAGGTTATACTCCAAGGTTCAGACAAGAAAGATCCACTGCCTCTAACGCAAGGGCGAATGCGATCTAAGAACAGGACAGAACGATTCACTGTCAGCCCCCGCTGGCGACAGAACAATCGCACGGACAAGACAAGGCAGACAGAAGGAGTAGCCCATAGCAACCACAGCTAAGGTTATACTCCAAGGTTCAGGCAAGAAAGATCCACCGCCTCTAACGCTAGGGCGAATGCGATCTAAGAACAGGACAGAACGATTTACTATCAGCCACTGCTGGCAATAGTATAATCGCGCAGACAAGACAAGACAGAATAGGCAGTACAAATTATAACACAAACCTGACTGCACTAAATAGGAATGCAAGGAGCACTCCCCAAGAATTAACTACACTAGAATATAGTAACAAGATGCTGAGGCTCTAAGGTAAGTTTCCCTACAGAGGAACTATGTCGAGCAAGGAATTCTGGGAGGAAATGACATTTATACTAAAAACCTTCAAAGGAAGCAGATAAGCAATTTGCATGACAAGTGGATGCAAATTAGTCAGCCTTGCAAACTGACAGAAAGGACTATTTTCCCTGCACTGAACTACGCAAGCTGCATAGGAAACAAAGCAGTCCAGGGAATCAAGTCCAGCAGAGCGGATTCTGACAACAAAGTTTTGTAGTCAAAGATTTGTAGACAGTCCCCAATGTGCAGCAGCCTCTTCTGTACAAACCCCAGCCCCCAACCTCTCAACCCCTCTCCAAGTGCTCTGTACAGTAGTGATTCTGGAGGAGTCTGTAGAGCCAGTTCTGTGAATGTAATAAGCTGAGGCTGGGAGCACACTGGTCTATTGGTTTTCTGTATGCGTTTTCTGCACACTATGGGCTTGATTCACTAAACCGTGATAACTCACATCACGGCCACGCTAGCATTTTCACGCACATTTTCGTGCAAAAACGTGAAAATGCATGCGAAAACGCTAGCGTGGCTGTCAAATGTGTGTGTGTGTGTGTGTGTGTGTGTCTTTCTGTATGTGTGCAACATTTGCACATTGTATCACAGCGCTGTGGTCCCACTGTCAGGTTCCACATCCTATTCTGCTACCACTTGATCAAGAAGTGGGTGCCCTGAGCAAGTTGTCCTGGGGGACTCCTGCCAATGATGCATGACAAAGAGAAGAAGAGGAAAAGGAGTTTGTTGTGCTCTCTCCTGCCAACATTACATGCCAAAAGAGAAGAAGCAGAGTAAGAGTTCATCATGATCAAGAAGCGGGTGCCCTGAGCAACTCGGGGGGGCTCCTGCCAATTTGAAAGCTATAAATAATATATTAGTGGGTACCCATACTACATACATACATACATGCATGCATACATACCGTATTTTTCGGACCATAAGACGCACCTAGATTTAGAGGACAAAAATCAAGAAAAAAAAATATACTAACCTGGGTGTGTCCATGGTCCAGGGGCATCTTGTGGACCTTTCCCACCACCTAAGCTTTCTTTATCTAAG
>NC_090657.1:59148827-59206327 GCF_040937935.1 Hyperolius riggenbachi
CACGTCCCATCAACTCCCAAGATTGTCAGGACATGGTTGACTATTTAACACAGAACACCTCATCTTCCGCAGCCACCAGCGCTAGTACAAGCACCACATCCGTTGCATTTGACACTTCGCAGGAGTTAATTGGTGGGGAATTAACTGATTCACAGCCATTATTGTTACAACCAGATGAAGGCGCTAAACAAGTTACACCACCTCATATGTTTGAGTTAGGCGGCGACACTATGGACGTAACGTGTGAGGAGGAGGAGGATGAAGTACCTGTTGTTTGTTGCAGTTTTGGAGGTGTCTGAAGCAAGCAAAGCTGGGCAGGATGATTATGATGATATGGATCCCACATGGGTTCCTAATAGACAAGATGACCAAGGGGACAGTTCAGAGCGGGAGTCCGAGAGGAGTAGGAGGAGATAAATTCCTGAAAGAAGCAGGGGGAGCTCGTCATCAGAAACAGCTGGTGGCAGTGTCCGGCGCCATGTATCCACCTATGTACAGCCAGCCAACATGCCCTTCATCGTCAGCTGCTGATGCCACCATAGTGCCATCACCCCAGGGGGGGCTCAGCAGTTTGGAAATGTTTTAATGTGTCTGCCTCAGATTGGAGCAATGCCATCTGTTCTCGCTGCTTCCAAAAATTGAGCCGTGGAAAGGCCAACACTCGCGTAGGGACAAGTGCCTTATGAAGGCACATGGAGAAAAGGCACAAACTGCAATGGGAAGAGCACCTGAGCAAAAGCAGTACACAAAAGAAAAGCCACCCTCCTTCTCCTCTTCCTCCTTTAGGTGCAGCATCTTCAGCCGCTTTCTCCCTTGCACCTTCACAGCCACCCTCCTCCACTCCGCCTCTGACCTTGAGCGGTTCCTGCTCCTCTGCCCACAGCAGCCAGGTGTCCGTGAAGGAAATCTTTGAGCGGAAGAAGCCAATTTCTGCCAGTCATCCCCTTGCCCGGCATCTGACAGCTGGCGTGGCGGAACTGTTAGCTCGCCAGCTGTTGCCATACAAGCTGGTGGACTCTGAGGCCTTCCATAAATTTGTGGCCTTTAGGACACCACAGTGGAAGATACCAGGCTGCAGTTATTTTTCTAAAAATGCGATACCCAAACTGTACCGTGAAGTTGAGAGGCAAGTGGTGTCATCTCTGGCACACAGTGTTGGGTCAAGGGTCCACCTGACCACGGATGCCTGGTCTGCCAAGCACGGTCAGGGCAGGTACATTACTTACACAGCCCATTGGGTCAACCTGGTGACCAATGGCAAGCAGGGAGTACGTGGCTGTGCAGCGGACCAACTTGTGACACCTCCACGGCTTGCAGGCAGGCCTCCTGCCACCTCCTCTCCTTCTGCTACATCCTCTTCGCTGTCGTCCTCCTCCTCCTTTGCTGAGTGGCAGTTTAACTCTACTGGTGCTGCGGTCTCCTCTCCAGCTACACAGCCCCATCTCCCCAGGGCCTATGCTGCATGCCAGGTACTACGGTGTTACGCCATATTAGACATGTCTTGCCTCAAAGCGGAGAGTCACACTGGATCAGCTCTCCTGGCTGCTCTTAACAAACAGGTGGATCAGTGGCTGACCCCGCACCAGCTGGAGATCGGCAACATGATGTGTGACTGGCAACGGCAGCAATCGCATTTCCGTGTTGAATTTAGGAAAGCTGACACATGTACCCTGCATTGCACATGTGCTGAATCTAGTCATTCAAAGATTTGTGTCAAAGTACCCAGGCTTAGAGGACGTCCTGAAGCAGGCCAGGAAGTTCTGTGGGCATTTCAGACGGTCTTACACGGCCATGGCACGGTTTGCTGACATTCAGCGGAGAAACAACCTGCCGGTGAGACGCTTGATATGTGATAGCCCGACTCGCTGGATTTCGACCCTGGTCATGTTCTCTCGCCTGCTAGAACAGGAGAAAGTCGTTACCCAGTACCTGTACAATTACAGTAAAAGGACACAATCTGGGGAGATGGGGATGTTCTGGCCCAACAACTGGACACTGATGCGAAAGGCAGCACAAAACTTTATAGGAAGGAAACACTGGGTGGATGATACATACCAAAAAATACACAAAAACAAAGTTTTTATCGAAAATTGTATAAACTTTAATAGTATCAAAACATCTACAAAAATCCTTAAAATTGCTAAAATTGCCCAGACCTCAATACCTAACTACCCTATATCCACTACCTAGAAACTCCCCACATCCATCCATGCATACCATGCAGCAAAGCCCTTTAATAAATGAATGAGGTGCACCTCAAAAATAGATCATATGCTTAAGAAAGTATTGATTCCATGAGAGTTCCTCCACGTATATATATACTGCCAAATGATTGGATACAGATCACAAGCCGCATCGGACCGCACAGTTCAGATATTATTGAAATTGTCAATTTTTGTGATGATTGCAAAGTAGTAGCAGTCCCCCTTCAAACAGCAAGTGCATAGCAAGCAGATGCAACAGCAAAATGTCATCACAGACCAGTGTCAAGGCAGCATGTATCACAGCTGTGGTCATAAAGCTTAAGTTTGGTTAGATGCAGCACATATAGCATATGAGTCTCTTCCAAGCAAAAAGATGTACAGCAAGCAGTTATAAAGTGGCAGGTAGCAGAAGCATCACATCATCCGTGTCAGCTGAACAACATGAGCGCACTGTCAGTGTGCAAGTGTACAATGGCTGAGTACATTCCGTACAGGCATACGTGCCTACAGTCAACAGCCAGAAGTCTCTCAGCAAAGAATACCTTAAAGATGGCTCACCGATAGTGGTTTGCTTTGTACTTTATTTGTCTCCAGACTCCAAGATGTCTCCGAACGATGAGGCAGTGTTGCTGTATCTAGCCCCTAAAGATCATCTAGGCTGGTTACGCATGGAGGGAGTCCAGGTAGTCAGAGCAGCAGGAGAGTCGGGCAAACATGCGGTGACGCCAGCTATAGCCCCAAATGCGAAATGCATGCAGGCTCATGCGGCCGTTTGAGGAGGTGACCAACCTGGTGAGTCGCAGTGAAGGCACCATCATCGACTTGATCCTGTACGCTTTCTTCCTGGAGTGTGCCGTGCGTAGAGTGGTGGATCAAGCTGTGGAGGAGCGTGAAGAGGAACAGTTACGGCAGGAACAGTTGTAGCAATTTACATCAGAATCAGATGTTTCCTCAACACCTGCGGCAGCACAGAGGGTGGAGGAGGAGGAAGAGTCATGTGGGGAAGAGGAGTCAGACTCGGATGATGAGGAAGGTGTTTCTTTGGAGGAGGAGGAGGAGGAGGCGGCAGAAGAACAACCGCAGCAGGCGTCGCAGGGGGCTTGTGCTGCTCGACGTTCCAGTGGTATTGTTCGTGGCTGGGGGGAGGAGGAGGACTTATCTGACGTCACTGAGAAAGAGCAAAAGGAGATGGATAGTATGTCTGCATCCAAATTTGTGCAGATGGCATCTTTCATGCTGCCCAGCCTGTTGAGGGACCCCCGTATAAAAAAACTCGAGGGGAATGAGCTGTACTGGGTGGCCAGGCTACTAGACCCTCGGTATAGGCACAAAGTGCCGGACATGTTACCAACTTACCTGAAGGTAGAAAGGATGCAGCACTTGCAGAACAAGCTGGCAACTATGCTTTACAATGCGTTTAAGGGTGATGTCACAGCACAACGCAATAAAGGTACCACTGCCATTAATCCTTCTCCCATGTCCACGCAGGCAAGGACAGGACGCTCCAGCGATCTCATGGTGATGTCGGACATGCGGATATTCTTCACCAACGTCTCGGCCGGCAGGTAGCAGACTACCTGGCCTTAAGTGTGGATGTAGACACTGTGAGCAGTGATGAACCCTTGGACTACTGGGTGCGCAGGCTTGACCTGTGGCCAGAGCTGTCCCAATTTGCCATCCAACTTCTGTCTTGCCCTGCCTCAAGCGTCCTGTCAGAAAGGACCTTCAGTGCAGCTGGAGGCATTGTCACTGAGAAGAGAAGTCGCCTAAGTCACAAAAGTGTTCAGTACCTCACCTTTATCAAAATGAATGAGGCATGGATACCAGAGGGCTACTGCCCACCCGAAGACTAAGTCAGTCCCCACACACAGCATCTCTGCCTGCACGCCGTCTGACTGGCTGTGCCCATTCCCCTTCATGATCATTACATTGCCGCGGTGAAGGGGCTTGCATATCACAATGAAGCAATGACCGCCGGCTATATGAGTGTCTCGTGGGGTGGCAAACCAAAGATAATAAGGTCGTTGCTTCATTGTGGACAGACCAAATTTGATCAGCTGGACATTCACTGTTGTTCTATCATTGAGCTACCACAGCCCGGCGACCATATGGGCTTGAAAACCGCCACGGCCTGCACTCTGGCCATGGTGCGCACCAGTTCAGCACCGCCGTCACTATGCAAACAGCTGTTTGCGGAGCGTTACACAGTGAGTTTGGTGTGTCAATGTGAAGCAGTACTCTAATTACACTCCCTGATTGATATATACACATGCAAGATGTTTTAAAGCACTTTAGGCCTGCAATTTAGCATTCAATGTGATTTCTGCGCTTAAAACGCTGCTTTGCGTCCAATCCGGATTTTTCCCGGGGACTTTTGGTGTGTATCCCACTCCGCCATGCCCCCCTTCAGGTGTTAGACCCCCTTGAAACATCTTTTCCATCACCTTTGTGGCCAGCATAAATATTTCTAGTTTTCAAAGTTCGCCTACCCATTGAAGTCTATTGAGGTTCGTGCGAACTTTCGCGGTAGGTTCGCGAACCCGGTTCGCTAACCTAAAATTGGAGATTCGGGCCATCTCTAAAAGAAAGACAAGCAGCCGAGTTCAGTAGAGATTGGAGCGGTGCCAGTCTGTTAGTTGGTAGTCGACAAAGCAGTATGTTACAATAGTCCAGACGAGATATTATGAGAGCATGTATTAACATTTTAGTTTTGTCCTGAGTTTGAAAAGGTTTAATGTGAGATATGTTTTTCATTTGCAGATGTCAGGAGCTGGTTAGGGAGTGAATGTGAAGAATAAAAGAGAGAGAGGAGTCAAATATTTAGCTTTAGGAACAGAAATTATAGTGGTGTTAAACAGTTATTGTTTTATCAGGCAGAGAAGTGGACAGAGACCAGGCCCGTTTCTTGGGGGGAGCAAGGCGGGTCTGTCCCTGACTGGGGCGCAGTGCCCTAAGAGGGGGGCAGTGGGCGCAGAGGAAAGGGCCATGCAGAAGCATTCAAGAGCTGGGAGGATGATGCGACCTGGATATGTATATTGGGGGCACCTATACCAGGCTACTTATACCGGGGCAACTATACCAGGCTACCTATACTAAAAGGCATCTATACCTGGCTCCCTATACTGGGGGCACCTACACCTGGGAACAGGTGTAGGCGGGGTTACATCTGTCTACCTAATACTAAGGGGCACCTCTGGCTAACTCATACTGGGGGCTGCACCCATACTGGGGATGGGAGGTTGGGGTGGCACATTTTTGGCACCCTCACCCTGGGAGAAATATGGCCTAGAAACTGCCCTGACAGACGGTGTAAAAATGATTAGTTCTGTGTAACGATTGTGGAATTCTCTCCGTGATCAGCGCACAAGACGTGTGCGCTGACACTGCGGAAATCCTCCACAAACGTATAATTTGCGGAAACCCAGCAGAAGGTGCAATGCACCTGTAGAGGGAAATTCCTGTCGACAGGGGGAGCTGTGGAGTGCAGAAGAACAGCTCCTCTGCCCTACCACACATGCCAGACAGGAATTGCACGAAGGGACGGAACGCAATCGCAAGAGAGGCGATTGAGAATGAGCACAGAGACAGATTGTATGTGTGTGCACCAAACTAGTCGCCAACCCGTGACGGTGCACACACCATAGCAGATATGAAGCAGGAACGCGATCGCGAGAGGTGCGATCGCCAGACGTGACACAAGGTTATAGCAAGGCAGAGCACGAGAGTAGCAAAGGCACAGCAAATCATACAATGAGGAGATACGGAAAATAACAAACGCTAGCTAAAAGCGAACACCGCACTCATTCGCAACAGTGCACGCACTTATGCGCGGTCTCCACGTGATAAGCACAATAGAGACAAGCACGCCTAACTAACCATCGACAGACAAACATGAAACAGAGGACGCGAGCGCTTGCTTAACGGTTACCTCGCCGAGCCTCCAGCAAGCGTTCGTAGCAGACAAGACAGACACACGAAAACAGGGACAAGCGAGAGATAGGATCCACAGCACTAGCGAAAGTGGCTAGCGCGATCCAGGAAGACAGAACAGAAGGATCCACAGCACTAGTGCAGGATGCTAGTGCGATCCAGGTACAGAGTAGCAGAACAGAAGGATCCACAGCACTAGCGCAGGATGCTAGTGCGATCCAGGTACAGAGTAGCAGAACAGAAGGATCCACAGCACTAGCGAAGGATGCTAGTGCGATCCAGGTACAGAGTAGCAGAACAGAAGGATCCACAGCACTAGCGCAGGATGCTAGTGCGATCCAGGTACAGAGTAGCAGAACAGAAGGATCCACAGCACTGGCGCAGGATGCCAGTGCGATCCAGGGAAACAGATCAGAAGGGGCTACCAGTAACAACCGCTGTTCTGGTTAGCACCCAGACACACAGAACGATTTCCTGTCGACCACCGCTGGGACAGGACAATCGCAACAGACAAACAAAACAGATAAGCAATCCTAACTGCACTAAGGAAACATGCCCAGTGCAGTTTCCAGGGATTACTCTAGGCTAATCTTCAACAAAGAGCAAGGCTGACACTCCCGGCGAGTGTTACACAGGATCTAACTCTTATGACCAGCCACTTACTGTAGTATCACATGGTATATATAGAGCAAGCCCACAGGGGATGTGGCTAGGCAATCTGCATGACAAACATATGCAAATTCCTCAGCAGCAAGCTGCACAACTGACAAAAGGTCTCTCTTCCAGAGACCTGCAGAATGCAGACCTGAACAGTGATCGAAATGCTGCCTGCCTGCACAGGCAGCTGAGCAGATCATCACATTCTGTTTTACTCATATTATGTTTTAAGAAGCGAAAGGTCAGGAAAGTAGATATAGCAGACAAGTGGTCAGAAACACATGTGAGGAGGGAATTAAGGTCTGGGGCTGAGAGGTGTACACCAATCTATAGATGTAGAAGGTGCTTTTGAGGCTGAAACCAGGAAAATTATCAAAAAAATAGGGTATCCTGAATAATTTACTACATTCATCTATTTATCGTTACAGTTCCTCTTTCAGTGAAGATGGTCAATTTCTGCACATTTTTCTCAAACATGTTAATTGTGATCGCCAGTCTCTGCCTGGTTTTCTGTACTTTCTCCAGCTGACACTCTCTGGAATGTTTTGTGCGATGATCTCCGCCCATCAACCAATCTTTATCATCTCAAGTTTTCAGCACGTCCTCAAGAACGGCTGACCCTCCCCTTTATTTGTTTACCGTTTGTGAACCACCTGTTGCAGCACGCCAGTCGCAGCAGCTGCTCTGAACCTTTAGCTTTATTAGCGACGCCCCATATAAGATGAAATGCGCCCCAGACGTAATTTTCTGATACTACTTACTGCAGGGTGTAAATAAAAGCATAAGGCTCCTATTATACTACAATATTCTGCTTGTTCTCCCTCCTCCCCTTCAAAAGAAAAAGAAAGAAAAAAATTAAGTGACTGTGGTTTTCGCTGCTCTCGTAAGATGGCCAGTGTTATTGCCAGGCTATTAAACAGGCTGTTTGTCTAAGGAAACGCCGAGTTCAATTTACAATATTCTATTCCACCAATAACCGGAGCATTCTGTCTCGTAGATGATCATCGCTTTAACAAATTCACGTCTTTATTAGGGAGCGCACGGCGGACACAGAGGCTGCCCTGTTTCGACGTATTTGCTAATGCACGGCTAATTATCACATACAACGCACTATAATTCTTTTAACGGGGGAGACCTCCTGCAGCTCACATAGACGAGGCTTATGCACCAAAATAACCTCACTATAGAGAAGGAATTACTTTTTTTTTCAAGCTCTCTTAACTACTGGTCAGACAGTTGCTGCTTCTCACTCCACATGACTAATTTGAACAAGGGTTTATTCTTACGTTTGTCAGCAGCCAGACTGTAGCGGGCTTGTTCCGCCTCTCCTAGGCTTAATTAGCCGAGCAATAAGCGTATTCATATTCGGAGCTCGCGGACGGCAGGCAGCTCTGGTCTCACAGTCGCTGCTTGGCGTACAGCTTTCTGGCAGGTCTGAGGTGACTTGTGGCCACGATATTAAGTGACTTGGAAATTCATGGGTTACGTGCGTCTGCACGGCACGCAGGGCTTGAGCCTGGCTGTACACGGTTGCCTGGCCGCAGGCTCGTCTAAATATTTATGAGGCGACGATGACAGAGTGAAGCGGTGTTTGGGGTGGGATGCTAGATGTGGGTAGGGGGCATGAAAATAATTTTTATAGACTCAGAAGAGGCAATAAATTACATTGACAAGCGTCTAAAATGTTTTGGTTTGCACAAGCAGGGGTGTAACAATAGACCCTGCAGGGGGGCCAGAAGCTGCAGGGGTCCCCATGGGGGCAGAAGATTATTTTCCCTGTCCTGTGAGACTGACAACTAAGGGCATGGAGTGAAAAAACTTTCTGATCTCTGCAAAATTGTTCTAATGACTGCATCTGCTCAGCCACTGATGAGGAATCATATAAAGTTTTATAGACAATTATTTGTAGACTGTCACTATTCAGTGTGGAGCAGGGCTTTTATGTATAGCACCGGCCCTGAACCTCTCTACCCCTCCCCAAGTGCTGTGTACTGTAGTGATGCTGGAGGAGTCTGAAGGGCCACTTCTGCTCCATCAGAGATGGACAGAGTGAGTGTAGTAAGCTGAGGCTGGGAGCACACTCGTTTGTCGGTTTTCTGTATGCGTTTTTCTGTATGCGTTTTCTGCACACCATGTGTGTCTGTATGTGTGAAAAAATGCTTTATGTTAGAAGCTAATGTAATTGATAGAGAAAATGCGTGTAGTGCTTGACTGCTTTCTACTTTTATCTGTATGGGGAAAACACATTCAAGTGTGCACTAGCCAATTGAATTACATTGGTTACCTGTGCAGAAAGCGAGGAGGGGGAGGGGGCCTCATCCAAAGTTTAGCAGGGGGGCTCAGTAATTTCTAGTTACCCCCCTGTGCTCAAGTTTTTATCATTGGTGGAGAGGAGGCCTTAGTAGCCCTGTCAGTCATGGCTGCCGCTAAGTGACTGGCTCAGACGGTTTCTTGGGCGGGGCCACTGTGCCGTCATTGGGCCAATTACTGAATTTGCTTAGTTACTAAGTGAGTTCAGTAATTGGCCCAATGACGGCACAGTGGTCTTGCCTGAAAGACTGTCGGAGCCAGTCACTTAGTGGCAGCTGTGACTCACAGGGCTGTGCACCAATCAGCAGCAGCCATGTCAGTAATCTTTCTCCTCCGGCTCACTGTGGGACCCCTTCTTGTTCAAGCCGCAGCCTGCCCGATTCTGGAAGAAGACTGCTGAAGGTATGCGGCTTGTACTGTCTGAGGACAAGGAGGGACAGAAGGGAATGCAGGGGGGGGGGGGGGGGGGCAGAATAGGACATGGGGGGGCATAAGGGAACTCAGAGGGACAGATAAAAGACAGAAGGGGGCACAGAGGGACAGGCAGGAACACAGGGGGACAGAAGAGGACATGGAGGGACATAAGGGGACGCAGAGGGACAGACAAGAGACAGAACGGGACACGGGGACAGAAGGGAACACGGGGACAGAAGAGGACATGGAGGGACATAAGGGGACGCAGAGGGACAGACAAGAGACAGAAGGGAACACAGGGGGACAGAAGAGGACATGGAGGGACATAAGGGGACGCAGAGGGACAGACAAGAGACAGAAGGGGACACAGGGGGACAGAAGGGAACACAGGGGGACAGAACGAGACATGGAGGGACATAAGGGGATGCAGAGGGACAGACACGAGACAGAAAGGGGCACAGAGGGACAGGTGGGGACAGAAGAGGACATGGAGGGACATAAGGGGACGCAGAGGGACAGACAAGAGACAGAAAGGGACACGGGGACAGATGGGGCACAGAGGGACAGAAAGGAAATCAGGGGGACAGAAGAAGACATAGAGGGACATAAGGGGATGCAGAGGGACAGACAAGAGACAGAAGGGGACACAGGGGGACAGAAGGGAACACAGGGGGACAGAAGAAGACATGGAGGGACATAAGGGGATGCAGAGGGACAGACACGAGACAGAAAGGGGCACAGAGGGACAGGTGGGAACACAGGGGACAGAAGAGGACATGGAGGGACATAAGGGGAGGCAGAGGGACAGACAAGAGACAGAAAGGGACACGGGGACAGATGGGGGCACAGAGGGACAGAAGGGAAATCAGGGGGACAGAAGAAGACATGGAGGGACATAAGGGGACGCAGAGGGACAGACAAGAGACAGAAGGGGACACAGGGGGACAGAAGGGAACACAGGGGGACAGAAGAAGACATGGAGGGACATAAGGGGATGCAGAGGGACAGACACGAGACAGAAAGGGGCACAGAGGGACAGGTGGGAACACAGGGGACAGAAGAGGACATGGAGGGACATAAGGGGAGGCAGAGGGACAGACAAGAGACAGAAAAGGACACGGGGACAGATGGGGGCACAGTGGGACAGAAGGGAACTCAGGGGGACAGAAGAAGACATGAAGGGACATAAGGTGATGCAGAGGGACAGACGAGACAGAAGGGGACATGGGGACAGAAGGGGGCACAGAGGGACAGAAGGAAACTCAGGGGGACAGAGAAGAACACTGGGGAACAGAAAAGGAAAGGGGGACAGAAGACAACAGAGGAGGGGGACAAAGATGGTGACAGAGGAGGACACAGGGGACACAAGAGGTACAAGGGGACATAATACTGCACCATGGATGCACCAGGTTTAGTATCTTTTTTTTTTTTTTTTGTCCCCCTGACTCTTGTCTTCTAAATCTAGGTGTGTCTTATGGTCCGGTGCATCTTATAGCCTAAAAAATACGGTGTATTACAGAATAGTTGTGTATATATAGGAATTACAAATCTATTAGGCAGAATAGGGGTTATGCAAGTGAAATGCAAAAATAGAGAGTTGATAAAAAACACCATATAAAACCATCACAAAAATAGACAAGCGAACATATAAGCATTCCCAACACTGATAACTGAAAATCTACCACATTCGCTGGGCCTGATCAATTGTAATTGCAAAAATTACATATAGGGATCACCATTGCACCATGCAATGTAGAATTGATGGCCCAGTTGCAGACGGTCCTTGTAGCAATATAGCAATATAGCAATATAGTGCATATGCAATCAGAGTTCAGGCAGTGTGGCAGGATGGCTGTATGGACTGCTGCGATTGGGCTGATCCCCCGCTGTGTCAATCATTTCAATCTGCTTATTCAGTGACAGTAAAGACTGCAGTTGGGCTAACTTCTATGTATGTGATGCATTCCTTTGGACTGTGTATGGCAGGGTGCACAGATTCTCTGTGACTCTTATGTTTTGTCACTCACTATAGTCCAGGGCTGGCCAATCTTTACATGGCCGGGGCTGCATGCTTTCTTTACCTTCCAACTTCCCCCCCCCCCCCCCCGCAGAGTTGCAAGGGGAGCCGCGGGGGATTTGAAACTCACCTTCAATCTCAGCTTCCCGCGTCGAGTCTCCTCGGCAACAGGGCATTACATGAAATGACGTGAGGACGTGCCAGCATATTACACACTGGCTGCCAGCATGTAACACGCCATGTGACGCCCTGTTGCCATGAAGACCCGACACGGGAAGCTGTGATTGAAGGTGGGTTTCAAATCCTCCGCTGCCTGCTCGCAACTTTGCAGGGAGGGAGGAGGAAATAGAGGAATCCGGCAACGTTTTTTTGGACCGGGGTAACAGCGCACGCATCCGTAGTTTGCCCAGTGCTGCAATAGTCACCTGAGACAAGAGGAACCAAAGGATTTCTACTTACCTGCGGCTTCTTCCAGCCCCCTGCAGACCATCAGCTTCCTCTGCCTCCTCCCGGTCCAGTCACGCTGAACTGCAGCAGCCATAATTAAGTCCACAATCCCAAGGGCTACTGCCAGGCTGTATGCCTCCTCTATCGGGTCCTGTGACCGGCAGCTTTCTGCTCCTGTGCCGTAAGTTACAGTCAATGAGAATCGATTAGAAGAAAAAAAAACAGCCAGATACTTACCTAAGAAAAGGTAAGGCTCTGGATCTTCCCACTCCTCTCCCGGTTCTCTCTGTTAAGCGCTGGCTCACCCTTTTGAATCCACCACCACTGTGGACCTCAGAAGTCTTCGGGATCCGAGTGATCCTCCTGAAGACAGGCAGCTCCATAATGCGCACGCAGGAGAGAGAGCACCATTTGACCAAATTGGTCAAATACTGTGCATTTTCCTAGATAACAAGACTAAATGCAGCACATTGATACCCCACTGCTTCTCCTTCTCTCTCTGTCAGATTTTGTCCTCATTGAAACTCCATTTACATTTTTAGTTTCTCCTACGAAGCAGCTATCGGGTGAAACAGTGTCCCTCTGTTCCTGCCTATCGCTTCTCTCTGCCTCCAGGCCGCACACAAACACGCGCACACTTAAAATTAATTTAGGGATTAGGGAACTCGATCCAACCACACACACTGCTGAGAGAGAGGAAAAAAAATATGAAAAAGGCCTCCAATTTACTAAAACTCTCTTGGGTTCCGCAGCGCCTCAAACTCCCTCCTTGTTTGTTTGTAATATTTTGACGGTGAGGTTAAAAAAGACAAAAAAACATATAATGCTACAAGCTCGTGGCCGGAGTTAGGTCTCCGCGCAGTTTATGAAAATGAAAATCGCCGTGATAGATTAGATCTAACTGCCTTCAAATCCTCTGAGCGCAGGCCCTGCAGGGATTGGATAAGCAGAAAATGTTTTACAATACATAATGGGCCAGATAAATTACGCGAGAATGCGGCGAGGCGCCCCCGTGATCGCTGTCCGACTTTTGCACATCCCAGAGCTACACGGCAACAAATCATTATCATTTGCTGTGTTTGTATGGGCAGACGGTGAAACCAGCGACAGTTGTATGATGTGCCCTCTGGGTCACTCTTACAGTTAGAGCTGTGTGAAAGTTAAAAATGCACTTTGGAAACTCCTTGGATTCCTTCACAGTGACCCTGGAACTCATGAACTGAGCATATTGTGATAAACAGGGGCGCTGCTAAGGTTTTTGTGGCCACAAGCAGCACATATTTTGGCCCCATTTCCAGTAACAATAGGTGACCAAAGATGCCCCACCTCAAAAAAATAGGTAGCTGTCCATTATAGGTAGGTGCCAAAGGTGCACACCCCAGTATAGATAGCCACCCTCAGTATAGGTAACCACGGTGTTTCCCCAATATAAGTAGCTACCCCAAGTGTATGTAGCCAAGGCGTCTCCCCAATATAGGTAGCCATCCCCAGTATAGGTTGCCAAGGTGTCCCCCTAATATAGGTAGCCACCCCCAGTATATGTAGCCAAGGTGTCTACAAGAACCACACCCCCTCCACTGATACCAACCATATCCTTCTCCAACATCCCAACAAGGAACGGTCGGGAGTGGTAGGCTAACCAGACCACTCCTCCAGGTCATGTGTTTACTACTGTTTACTTCTACATTGATGTATTTTGAAGCATTTTAATAATCTTACAGTATTGTTGCTAGTCTAATGGAAGGGGAGGAGGCCTCTCGGATAATTAAATGTTTGACTGGTCATGAGCTTTAAAGGATACCCGAAGTGACATGTGACATGATGAGATAGACGTGTATGTACA
The DNA here is from genome assembly GCF_040937935.1 of Hyperolius riggenbachi. NCBI lineage: Eukaryota > Metazoa > Chordata > Amphibia > Anura > Hyperoliidae > Hyperolius > Hyperolius riggenbachi. The sequence continues at coordinate 59,162,650 of NC_090657.1, forward strand.
GTGCCTAGCACACTAATAACTATGCTGTGTTCCTTTTTTTTCTTTCTCTGCCTGAAATAATTAAATATCGAGGTATGTAAGTGGCTGACTCAGTCCTGACTCAGACAGGAAGTGACTACAGTGTGACCCTCACTGATAAGAAATTCCAACTATAAAACACTTTCCTAGCAGAAATTGGCTTCTGAGAGCAGGAAAGAGATAAAAAGGGTCAATAATTCATACATTTTAGCTCAATCTAATGTCCCAATTAGTGATGCTCAAATACCCCTTTTTAAAATTCGAGTTTGGTCGAATTCGAATAGTAAATTATTCGAGGTCAGTCGAATATTCGAGTCGAATAATTTTTACTATTCGATTCGACCTCGGACTTCGAGCTCACTATTCGAGTCGGTATTCGAGCTAACTATTCGAGCTGACTATTCGAATTGGCCTTAAATAGCTTCCAACACTTGTTTTGAGGGTGAATGATGCAAGAAACCTCTTTTTTTCCAAGTAACAACAGCAAGTGATTATGTGGGGATGTTCCTTTAAAAAAAAATGTGGAAAGAGAAGTTGTGTCCTTAATTTTGTTCAGTAGTGTTACTGTATATACTTGTTCTTCTTCTTCTTTATCTTTCTTCTTCTTCTTCTCGATCTTCTTCTTCTATATCTTCTTCTTCTTCTTCTATATTGTCTTCTTCTTCTTCTTCTTCATCTTCATCTTCATCTTCATCTTCATCTTCATCTTCATCTTCATCTTCATCTTCTTCATCTTCATCTTCATCTTCTTCATCATCTTCTTCATCTTCTTCTTCATCTTCTTCTTCTTCATCTTCTTCTTCATCTTCTTCTTCTTCATCTTCTTCTTCTTCATCTTCTTCTTCTTCATCTTCTTCTTCTTCATCTTCTTCTTCTTCTTCATCTTCATCTTCTCCTTCCTTTTCAATATCGTCTTCTTCTTCTTCACGTATTTCTCTTTTCAATTTTTTTTTTTAAGAAATGCAGCTATTTTTGAGCGTAACAAATAGCTGGTGGACGCACGCATGTTGGAAGCGCCATTGTATGTGCTCCCTGGCAGTGGAAACACAAAGACAGCAGGAGGTAAATTCAGCAGCAGGAGGAGGAGGATGAGTGTGTGGCAGCAGGCAGTCAATGAGGCAGGCAGCTCGCCGTGACATAATAGCCCTGGTACCTAGCGGTGATACCAGGGCTGTAAATAAACACAACAGGAGGTCCCAGACAGCGGTCGTGCAGCCCACATTGTGTCCAATACACAACTGGGACAACACAGTTTTCAACCCGGGCACCTCAGAAAAATTAAACCTTTTTTTTTTTTTATGGTTTTTTGGTTTTTGGTTTTGCAACCAATATAGCTATTGTTTGACGTAATAGCTGGTGGCAGAGTGGCAGCAGAAGGTAAATCATCTGTGTACCCTGGCAGTGGGAAACACAGACAGACAGCAGCAGCAGGAGGAGGAATGGAGGAGTAGGCGAGCAGCTATTGTTTGACGTAATAGCTGGTGGCAGAGTGGCAGCAGAAGGTAAATCATCTGTGTACCCTGGCAGTGGGAAACACAGACAGACAGCAGCAGCAGGAGGAGGAATGGAGGAGTAGGCGAGCAGCTATTGTTTGACGTAATAGCTGGTGGCAGAGTGGCAGCAGAAGGTAAATCATCTGTGTACCCTGGCAGTGGGAAACACAGACAGACAGACAGCAGCAGCAGCAGCAGGAGGAGGTATGGAGGAGCAGTGTGAGTGTGGCAGCAGGTAGGCAGCGTGACATAATAGCCCTGGTACCTAGCGGTGATACCAGGGCTGTAAATAAACACAACAGGAGGTCCCAGACAGCGGTCGTGCAGCCCACATTGTGTCCAATACACAACTGGGACAACACAGTTTTCAACCCGGGCACCTCAGAAAAATTAAACCTTTTTTTTATTTTTATGGTTTTTTGGTTTTTGGTTTTGCATCCAATATAGCTATTGTTTGACGTAATAGCTGGTGGCAGAGTGGCAGCAGAAGGTAAATCATCTGTGTACCCTGGCAGTGGGAAACACAGACAGACAGCAGCAGCAGGAGGAGGAATGGAGGAGTAGGCGAGCAGCTATTGTTTGACGTAATAGCTGGTGGCAGAGTGGCAGCAGAAGGTAAATCATCTGTGTACCCTGGCAGTGGGAAACACAGACAGACAGACAGCAGCAGCAGCAGCAGGAGGAGGTATGGAGGAGCAGTGTGAGTGTGGCAGCAGGTAGGCAGCGTGACATAATAGCCCTGGTACCTAGCGGTGATACCAGGGCTGTAAATAAACACAACAGGAGGTCCCAGACAGCGGTCGTGCAGCCCACATTGTGTCCAATACACAACTGGGACAACACAGTTTTCAACCCGGGCACCTCAGAAAAATTAAACCTTTTTTTTTTTAATGGTTTTTTGGTTTTTGGTTTTGCAACCAATATAGCTATTGTTTGACGTAATAGCTGGTGGCAGAGTGGCAGCGTGGCAGCAGAAGGTAATTCTGTGTACCCTGGCAGTGGGAAACACAGACAGACAGCAGCAGCAGGAGGAGGAATGGAGGAGTAGGCGAGCAGCTATTGTTTGACGTAATAGCTGGTGGCAGAGTGGCAGCAGAAGGTAAATCATCTGTGTACCCTGGCAGTGGGAAACACAGACAGACAGCAGCAGCAGCAGCAGGAGGAGGTATGGAGGAGCAGTGTGAGTGTGGCAGCAGGTAGGCAGCGTGACATAATAGCCCTGGTACCTAGCGGTGATACCAGGGCTGTAAATAAACACAACAGGAGGTCCCAGACAGCGGTCGTGCAGCCCACATTGTGTCCAATACACAACTGGGACAACACAGTTTTCAACCCGGGCACCTCAGAAAAATTAAACCTTTTTTTTTTTTTATGGTTTTTTGGTTTTTGGTTTTGCAACCAATATAGCTATTGTTTGACGTAATAGCTGGTGGCAGAGTGGCAGCAGAAGAAGGTAATTCTGTGTACCCTGGCAGTGGGAAACACAGACAGACAGCAGAAGGGCAGTACACAGCAGCCCACTGTAGGTGTAAAATGTGTGGCTGCAGGCGACGTAATAGTCAAAGTGAACCAGGCTGGCTTAGTGAGCAGGAGCCAGGAGGTGGTAAAGGGTGGTAAGGCACATTAACGATGGTTCCGGCAGCCAGTTCATGTCCCCCTCTCGCCGACAACAGGGGCCAGGAACTCGCCTTCCACCCACGCCTGGTTCATCTTGAGAAACGTCAGTCTGTCCACAGACTTGTGAGACAGACGTGAGCGTTTCTCGGTGACCACGCCACCAGCTGCACTGAAGCAGCGCTCGGACAGCACGCTGGAAGGGGGGCAGGACAGCACTTCCAGGGCGTACTGCGCCAGCTCGCTCCAGATCTCCATGCGCTTGACCCAATACTCCATGGGATCAACAGGGGCATCGCTGTCAAGCCCGCTGTACGACCCCATGTAGTCAGCCACCATGCGGGTCAGGCGCTGGCTGTGACCGGAGGAGGATGCTGCTGCATGCATCTCCTCTCTAGTCACTGCTGCCGGAGCCTCTACAGTCCTGTAGAGCTCGTGGCTGAGAGACAGCAGGTCTGTGGGGCGCTTGCTGCTGCTGGATGCAGGCACCTGCTGCTGCCTCTGTGCTGGCTGCTGGACAGTGGGGGTGGAAGGCTGGGGGAAGGCTTCCTCCAAGCGCTCAACAAGGGCCTGCTGCAAGCTCCTTATTTGTTGCGCTGGGTCTCCTCCTGCAGGCGGCAGGAACTGGCTCAACTTCCCCTTGAGGCGTGGGTCCAACATCATGCTGATCCAGATGTCCTCCCTCTGCTTCATCTGGATCACCCTGGGGTCCCTGCGCAGGCACGTCAGCATGTGCGCTGCCATTGGGAAGAGGCGGGCCACGTCTGCTGGCACATCGACGTCAGTGCTGTCCTCATCCTCCTCCTCTGCCGCCTCATCCTCTCTCCACCCCCGCACCAACTCAGCTGCGCTGTGCTGATCCCCCTCATCAGCAGCCAGGTCAGGGACCTCCACCAAGTCCTCCTCCTCCTCCCCCTCAGAGGTGGACTGCGCAGCTGGTTGCCGCTCCTGCTGGTCCAAGGCTGCCGCTCCCTGTTCCAGCAAAGCATCGAGGGCCCTGTTCAGCAGAGAAACCAGGGGCACCCACTCGCAGACCATAGCATGGTCCCTGCTCACCATGTTTGTGGCCTGCAGGAAGGGAGCCAGCACTAAGCACACCTGCTGCATGTGCCTCCAGTCATCATCGGGGACGATGGACGGGATGTTGCTGGTCTTGTCCCTTCTCTGAGCTGCGGAAACAGTGGCCAGGGCAAGGTACTGTTTGACAGCGTGCCTCTGTTCAACCAGACGCTCCAACATCGCCAGGGTGGAGTTCCAGCGAGTCGGAACGTCAAGGATCAGCCGATGGCGTGGCAGATCCAGCTCCTTTTGCACGTCTTCCAGGCTCGCACAGGCTGCAGCCGAGCGCCGGAAGTGACGCACAACATTCCTTGCCGTTTCCAGCAGTTCGCCCATCCCCTGGTAGGTGCGCAGGAACTTCTGCACCACCAGGTTCAGCACGTGGGCAAGACAGGGGATGTGGGTCAGGTTTCCCCTGTCTATTGCGGCAACCAGATTGGCCCCATTGTCGGCCACCACCTCTCCGACTCTGAGGCCTCTGGGGGTCAGCCAAATCCTCTCCTGCTCCTGGAGTTTGGCCAACACATGGGTTGCCGTCAGCTTGGTCTTCCCAAGGCTGACCAAGTGCAGCAGCGCTTGGCAGTGGCGGGCCTTCACGCTGCTGCTGAGGCGGGGGGTTTGGCCAGGTGTGCCGGAGGATGGCAGAGGATCGGAGGAACCTGCTGCAGTTCCCCTGACCCTGCGGGGTGGCACCACCCACTGTGTTGCTGCTGCTGCTGTGCCCGCTGCTGCTCTCCCATCCTCACCCCCTTCCACCAAGCTGACCCAGTGGACAGTGAAGGACAGGACAGGTAGCGGCCTGTCCCGAAGCGGCTGCTCCAGGAGTCCATGGTGACGTGGACCCTTTCACCAACCGCGTGCTCCAGCCCTCGCTCCACATTGGCCATCACAAAGCGGTGCAGTGCAGGAATGGCCTTGCGGGCAAAGAAGTGTCTGCTGGGGAGCTGCCAGTCTGGGGCTGCGCAAGCAAGCAGCGCACGAATGTCGCTCCCCTCCTGCACGAGCGTGTACGGCAGGAGTTGGGAGCACATGGCCCGTGCCAGCAAGCCGTTCAGCTGCCGCACGCGACGGCTGCTGGGAGGCAGAGCCCTAACCACCCCCTGGAAGGACTCGCTCAAAAGGCTCTGGCGTGGCCTTTTGCTGACACGGGAATCAGCAGACACAGCAGAGGAGGCCACTGAGGACTGGCTGCCAGAACAGGCCTCAGTGTCGGCGGCAGGAGTTGCAGAGGGGGGAGGAGCAGTGCGTTTCCGCACTCCTGCTGGTGCTGCTGGAGGAGCAGGAGGGCGGGTGGCTGCTGTTGCTGCTGCTGCTGCTGAAGGCTGTGCAGTGATGGGTGTGGTGCCACTGCCAGCAGCAGATGCCTTCAGCCTCTGGAACTCCTCATGCTGGTGGAAATGTTTAGCCGCAAGGTGGTTGATGAGCGAGCTGGTGCTGAACTTTAAGGGGTCTGCACCTCTGCTCAACTTCCGCTGACAGTGGTTGCAAGTGGCGTACTTGCTGTACACAGTGGGCATGGTGAAAAACCGCCAGATTGGTGACAGAAACTTCCCCCTACGGCATGGAAGCGCTGCTGCCTGTCTCCCTGTGGTGGTTGGGGGGGGGGCTTGGGTGCGGCTGGGGGTGGTACTGGCTGATGCTGCTGCTGCTGCTGCTGAGCCTGAGACACCAGCAGGCTGTGGGACGCTGCCAATGCTTGCAATGATGCGCCTCCTTGCAAGGCCCACAAGCGCATCCTCCTCCTCCTCCTCAGAGCTGCTGAGGACGACATCCCCTGGAGGTGGTGGCACCCAGTCTCTGTCTGTCACCGGGTCATCATCATCCTCCCCCTCCTGAAACATGTCCTGCTGGGATGAGGACCCCCCAAACTCCTCTCCTGATGCATGGATGGGCTGCTTGACTGTCGCCACAGTCTTGCTGTCCAATCCCTCATCCCCCAAAGTGCCCATCAGCATCTCCTCCTCAAGATCGCCAACAACAGCAGACAATTTACTCATGATGCCTGGGGTCAAAAGACTGCTGAATGACAGGTCGGCGAGTGACGGTGAACTGGCCTCCTCCCCAGACCCTGCTGGGCGGCTGCTGCGAACAGGGGTGGTGGTGGTGGTGAGGGTGGAGGCCTCGGATGCAGAGCTGATGGCGGGCTGCTCATCCTCCGTCATGAGTTGCACCACAGTGTCTGCATCCTTTTCCTCAATGGGACGTTTCCGACCCGGCTGGAGGAAAATGGGAGCAGGTGCTACACGCTGCTGCTGCTGTGTCTCTGCAGCGTGAGTTGCAGATGCTCCTGCTGGGCGGCGCCCAAGGCGTCCACGGCCAGTGGCTATGGGAGGAATGTTAGCCACTGACGCTGCTGCTGCTGCTGCGGAACTGTGCATGGTGGCGCGCCCGCGGCCGCGGCTTGCCACAATGCTGCTCCCTCTCCTCCTGATTCCCTTGCTGCCCTTCCCCTTGCCCAAACCGCGCTGGCTGCCACTTCCAGACATCTTAAATGTTTTGGGCGTATAGACAAAAGTTTTGTAAAAGGGCGGGTGAAAAGTGGGGTACTTTAATGGAGTGGGTTGGTTGGTGAGGTGACTGAGTGAGTGTCCCCTAGTACAGTAAGTAAGTAGTAACAGTCAGGAAGTACAACTAGCAGTTACAATAATCAGTAGTAATCACAAGTAAATTTAGTGTGTGTACACTCAGACAGTGAGTGCACGCACGCAGGAGCTAGTAGCCTATGAACACAGTGACTGAGTGTCCTAGACTCCTAGTACAGTAAGAGTAAGTAGTAACAGTAAGTAGAACTAACTAATTACAATAATCAATCAGCGATCAGAAGGAAATGGAGTGTGGGTGTGTGTACACTCAGACAGTGAGTGCACGCACGCAGGAGCTAGTAGCCTATGAACACAGTGACTGAGTGTCCTAGACTCCTAGTACAGTAAGAGTAAGTAGTAACAGTAAGTACAACTAACTAATTACGATAATCAATCAGCGATCAGAAGGAAATGGAGTGTGGGTGTGTGTACACTCAGACAGTGAGTGCACGCACGCAGGAGCTAGTAGCCTATGAACACAGTGACTGAGTGTCCTAGACTCCTAGTACAGTAAGAGTAAGTAGTAACAGTAAGTACAACTAACTAATTACGATAATCAATCAGCGATCAGAAGGAAATGGAGTGTGGGTGTGTGTACACTCAGACAGTGAGTGCACGCACGCAGGAGCTAGTAGCCTATGAACACAGTGACTGAGTGTCCTAGACTCCTAGTACAGTAAGAGTAAGTAGTAACAGTAAGTACAACTAACTAATTACGATAATCAATCAGCGATCAGAAGGAAATGGAGTGTGGGTGTGTGTACACTCAGACAGTGAGTGCACGCACGCAGGAGCTAGTAGCCTATGAACACAGTGACTGAGTGTCCTAGACTCCTAGTACAGTAAGAGTAAGTAGTAACAGTAAGTAGAACTAACTAATTACAATAATCAATCAGCGATCAGAAGGAAATGGAGTGTGGGTGTGTGTACACTCAGACAGTGAGTGCACGCACGCAGGAGCTAGTAGCCTATGAACACAGTGACTGAGTGTCCTAGACTCCTAGTACAGTAAGAGTAAGTAGTAACAGTAAGTAGAACTAACTAATTACAATAATCAATCAGCGATCAGAAGGAAATGGAGTGTGGGTGTGTGTACACTCAGACAGTGAGTGCACGCACGCAGGAGCTAGTAGCCTATGAACACAGTGACTGAGTGTCCTAGACTCCTAGTACAGTAAGAGTAAGTAGTAACAGTAAGTAGAACTAACTAATTACAATAATCAATCAGCGATCAGAAGGAAATGGAGTGTGGGTGTGTGTACACTCAGACAGTGAGTGCACGCACGCAGGAGCTAGTAGCCTATGAACACAGTGACTGAGTGTCCTAGACTCCTAGTACAGTAAGAGTAAGTAGTAACAGTAAGTAGAACTAACTAATTACAATAATCAATCAGCGATCAGAAGGAAATGGAGTGTGGGTGTGTGTACACTCAGACAGTGAGTGCACGCACGCAGGAGCTAGTAGCCTATGAACACAGTGACTGAGTGTCCTAGACTCCTAGTACAGTAAGAGTAAGTAGTAACAGTAAGTAGAACTAACTAATTACAATAATCAATCAGCGATCAGAAGGAAATGGAGTGTGGGTGTGTGTACACTCAGACAGTGAGTGCACGCACGCAGGAGCTAGTAGCCTATGAACACAGTGACTGAGTGTCCTAGACTCCTAGTACAGTAAGAGTAAGTAGTAACAGTAAGTAGAACTAACTAATTACAATAATCAATCAGCGATCAGAAGGAAATGGAGTGTGGGTGTGTGTACACTCAGACAGTGAGTGCACGCACGCAGGAGCTAGTAGCCTATGAACACAGTGACTGAGTGTCCTAGACTCCTAGTACAGTAAGAGTAAGTAGTAACAGTAAGTAGAACTAACTAATTACAATAATCAATCAGCGATCAGAAGGAAATGGAGTGTGGGTGTGTGTACACTCAGACAGTGAGTGCACGCACGCAGGAGCTAGTAGCCTATGAACACAGTGACTGAGTGTCCTAGACTCCTAGTACAGTAAGAGTAAGTAGTAACAGTAAGTAGAACTAACTAATTACAATAATCAATCAGCGATCAGAAGGAAATGGAGTGTGGGTGTGTGTACACTCAGACAGTGAGTGCACACACGCAGGAGCTAGTAGCCTATGAACACAGTGACTGAGTGTCCTAGACTCCTAGTACAGTAAGAGTAAGTAGTAACAGTAAGTAGAACTAACTAATTACAATAATCAATCAGCGATCAGAAGGAAATGGAGTGTGGGTGTGTGTACACTCAGACAGTGAGTGCACGCACGCAGGAGCTAGTAGCCTATGAACACAGTGACTGAGTGTCCTAGACTCCTAGTACAGTAAGAGTAAGTAGTAACAGTAAGTACAACTAACTAATTACGATAATCAATCAGCGATCAGAAGGAAATGGAGTGTGGGTGTGTGTACACTCAGACAGTGAGTGCACGCACGCAGGAGCTAGTAGCCTATGAACACAGTGACTGAGTGTCCTAGACTCCTAGTACAGTAAGAGTAAGTAGTAACAGTAAGTAGAACTAACTAATTACAATAATCAATCAGCGATCAGAAGGAAATGGAGTGTGGGTGTGTATACACTCAGACAGTGAGTGCACGCACGCAGGAGCTAGTAGCCTATGAACACAGTGACTGAGTGTCCTAGACTCCTAGTACAGTAAGAGTAAGTAGTAACAGTAAGTAGAACTAACTAATTACAATAATCAATCAGCGATCAGAAGGAAATGGAGTGTGGGTGTGTGTACACTCAGACAGTGAGTGCACGCACGCAGGAGCTAGTAGCCTATGAACACAGTGACTGAGTGTCCTAGACTCCTAGTACAGTAAGAGTAAGTAGTAACAGTAAGTAGAACTAACTAATTACGATAATCAATCAGCGATCAGAAGGAAATAGAGTGTGTGTTGTGTGTGTACACTCAGACAGTGAGTGCAGTGCGCACACGCAGGAGCTAGTAGCCTATATGAACAGTGACAGTGAGTGTCCCTACGGGTACAGTAAGAGTAAGTAGTAAGTAAGTACAACTAACTAACAATAATCTATCAGTAATCAGAAGGAAATAGAGTGTGTGTACACACAGACGGTGAGTGAGTGCACACACGCAGGAGCTAGCTAGTAGCCTATAAACAGTGACAGTCAGTGAGTGTCCTACTCCTAGTACAGTATAACTACAATACTATTAGTAAAGGACAGCAGAAATACTGGTATAGATGAGAGAAATAAACAGAGGACAGCTGCCCACAGAGGCAAGGCCCCCCTGAGGCCTAAACCTGTAAGCTTGCAGCAGCTGCCTGTCTCTAATGTAACACACAAGCTACTAACTAAAATACAATGTCTATCTAACTAACAACAATATAGGTGTATATGGCAGGTGTAGGTGAGCAAAAACGCTAGGTAAATGATCACAATAGAGCACTTGCTAAGCCAAAGCACAAAGGAGCAACTCTCTCTCTGTACAAGTCTCAGGCAAGCATGGAGAAACGGAACATGGCGGCCGCTATTTATAGGGTAGGGGCTGGCCAGGGTCCCCCTTTGTGATTGGCTGCTGTCAGAGGGCCTGGGAGCCCTCTGATTGGCTCTAAGGACATCAATCTGGGCTATGACGCTATTCGAGCTCGGTACCGAGCTCGAATAGCGCCGAGTTGCTCGAATAGCTCGAATAGTGAATGGGCTATTCGAGTGTACTCGGATAGCCCATTCGAATAGCTCCAGCTATTCGGAGCTCGAATACCGAGCTCGAATAGCTGAAAAAGAGCTCGAATATTCGAGCTACTCGAATATTCGAGCTCTGCTGAGCACCACTGGTCCCAATATACAAATCAGGACCAACTGAGTCTGGGAACTTCAAAGGCTAACAGGAAACGCTGGAATTTACATATGACAGCCTGCTGAAGAAGGAAGGAAGCCTTACTCAAATTGTCACCTGGAGTAGGGAAGTCCTTTTGATGTGTGTTAAGATACAATTTTACCTGTGGTCTGAATATTGGGCTGGAAGCGTTTGAGTGTTTGAAGTCGGCAAAGATCAAAAGTTGGATAAGGAAAACCTTTGAAGTTACGTGTCATAGCCAGAGAGGATATGACAGTCTCCTGGATCTGGACATCTGAGTGGCCCCCGGGCCACAACTTTTGCTATAAAATATCAGCTAGGATAGTCACAACTTGTAATTCTTTGGAGATAGCAACACGCTAGGACTATCCTGGTTCCTGAGCAAAACTGAGTTCTCCTCGCAACTACGCTCAGATTTATATGCTGGTAACGTTTATTTCCCTTTTATTTCGGCAACCTGTCTTGTTGTGTATCTTTGTAACTTTTATTTTGTAATTTTTACTTTGTTTTTGTAAATCTTGTGTATATATTATTTTCTGCATTGTTCCACTTTTTTTCTGGAATATTAAATCATTATTTAAGAAGTTTGACTTCTGCTGTACTAAGCCAACGCTCATAGCCTAGAGAGACTGCAGTGTAACTTGCGTTACAAGATTCAGTGCCTGATTGTGCCTTGCTACTGTACGATTGCACTGTGTGTGTGTGTGTGTGTGTGTGTGTGTGGCATTCCCGTATTCGGCCTAAAGCGCAAAGCTGACCCGAATACGAAAACGCAGACTGCGTGTAGATCACTCGACAGCAGAGTGAGAATCGCTGAAGTGTCTAGCAGCAGCTAGTGGCAGTGAAAAGTGCTTTGAGGGGCGACAGCCTTGTTGTAGCTTGAATAAGGCTGCCTCCCTCTTGATCTGGTCAAACCCGCAGTCTGGAACCGTATCTGCAGGCTTGCCGCAGGGCCAGTTCCTGACACCTCCAAACTTACTTTCTGGCCTGTGTTGTCGTGGCTGACTGTGCAGGCGATGCCCGTCGGCACGCGTCCTTTGATCGCGTGCTCTGTGAATGAGCACTGCATCACAACTCTGTACCTTTGCTGTCAGCAGCAATCACCCCAACCAGGAAGTAAGTTCTAGGGGTCGGTAGGCAGTACCGAAGGGGGACGGAGGAGAACGGGGGGAGCGGTGAGCATGAGGAGAGTCCACTACACATGCCTGCTCCCCCCATTTTGAAATTCTTTTTCCACTAAAGTATCCTTTAAGGTGAAAGGGAGGAACTACTTTGTCACTAGGGAATTTTCTACTGTGACTCTACTTTTCCTGGGCATAGCTTCGGAACAAAGGAAATTGTTTTGGGATGTCGCCGCACTCTGCTGCAGGGTAGTGTGAAAGGGGACATAGTGCGGTACGATAATCCTGACCCAGGCTCTCCTGCCGCAGGACGATAGCACCGTATCAATTATGAAAGTAGCCTCAATGCAACAATCAATACATTTGTGCACAGAAAGGATTGATAAATTGATCATTTGTTGTAGATTGGCACCATTCAACACTATCCAATCTAAAGCACACACAGTTCTAACCTATGTAAATCTATAACGTTTCTGCAGAGCACAATACACCCTATAAATCACAGTTGTACGTTGGTAAAACAGACCTAACTACCAGCTATCTCTCCCTGAAGAATACACTTCTCTCCCTGTCTGTGTCTCTACCTACTACAGAGAATGCAAGATGGAGTGAAAACCCCTCCCTCCACCCCCTTCTTTATGTCTGCGTGTGGTGGGATCACTTCTTCTTTTTTCTTTTTTTCTCTTTTCTCCCCATTGGCTTCTCATTGCGCTGCTTGAAAAAGGAACATTGGACTTCACACCTTCTTGTTTGTTTAAAGGAACACTATTGATTAACATGTTTTTTTCCATTGAGATAGGAATTTTTTGGGAAGTGCCGTTAAGTACGGGTGTATACATTTGACTGCTAATCTGTTTTGTTTACTGTTATTAAATTCCTTTCACACTTCCCTGATGCTGATTCTGGTGGCCCAGTGAACCATGAGAGGAGGGGGGATTCCCTCACAAGCCATCTGTTAACCCTGTGTGTGAGAGAAAGCTCTACCTGTCTGACTGAGCTCTCTGCAGAGAGCAGAGGAAATGTATCTTATGTGCAACATACACATTTGTAATAGCGTGTGAAACCTGACACCTGCTTCTATATTACACTGTTCTAAGCATGTCAGGTTGCAGAGATTCATACCTCTGCAAATGAGACATTCCAAATGTAGCTAAAATCTACACACAGGGAATTACAGCTTTTGGCTCTGATATTTAACATCAAAAATAGGAAAATGTTTACACAGCTAGTTAGACACTTTTTGTACATTGTCATTTTAGAACACTTGGGGCCTGATTCACAAAGCAGTGCTAACAGTTAGCACGCTGGTGAAAAGCCCTTTATCACGCCTAAACTCACTTTAGGCATGATAAGAAGAAACTCGCGCGAATTTTCCGCGCGCAATGTTTTGCGCGCGCGCACGCGCGATTGCGCGCGAAGCGCCCATTGAACCCTATGGGACTTTGCGCGAGCGCCTGTGCGTTTGCGCGCGCAAAATTTTGCGCGCGGGAGCTTCGCGCGAAGAGCAGCAAAAATCGGTGATAACTCAGCTTTGCACGGCTTATCACGCCTAAAGTCTTTTAGGCGTGATAACTGAGTTATCACCGCTTTGTGAATCAAGCCCTTGGTTTGATAGAGTTCCTTTAATTGCCCTTGGGTACAACACCTGGTCGTTGTTTTTTGTTATTCTTTGGCTAAGTGGATGTTCCAATATTTCTGCATACAATTTACACTGTTTGTATGATTGTATCCACTTGTTCGCAATAAAGACCCAGTAAAAGAAGCAGGAAATTTGGTTGCTGGAGATGCCCCATAAATGCTTTTGTTAAGAAATTGGCACCTGCCATTTATTGCTGCAGTTTTTATAGCGGGCAGCTAAGGCGCATGCTATTTTATCAGGCACCTGATAAATTTTCATTGATAGACAATAATAACATGGGCCACTATGAGGCGCTCAAACGTCTGCAACACCCAATAGTTGTCTCATTTTTAGCAGCGATGGCTCGGTAGTTATCAATGGAATTGGGGCGGGGGGAAGGGGGAGTGGGGTTAGTCATGGTTGGTGGAATTTGCTTAGGGTTAATCATCAGTGGGTGGAGGGGCTTTGCCTTAGGATTAGGCATCGGTAGAGGGCAGAGCCGGTTCTAGACAGGCACATATGAGGGGGCAGTCAAAAATAAGTAGGGAATAAGTAGGGTCATGACGACATGTGGGCGGAGCTAACTGTAATGTAGTTATACCAGCTAATACAGTTACATAAAAAATATATGAAGTAAATGCACATAATGACAGACCGCGTTTCCCCGTAAATGCGTGTAATGAGAGACAGCGTTTCACCAGTAAACGCATGTAATGAGAGACAGTGTTTCACCACTAAATGCGCATAAGAGACAGTGTTTCCCCACAAAATGCACATAAGAGACAGTGTTTCACCAATAAATGCACATAAGAGACAGTGTTTCACCACTAAATGCATGTAATGACAGACAGCCTTTCACCAGTAAATGCATGTAATGAGAGACAGCATTTCACCAGTAAATGCACATAAGGACAGACAGCCAGTGTCCCCAGTATAGGTAGTCAGGTGTATAGCTGTCCCCAGTTTATTAGCCAGGTGTATATATCCCCAGTATATGTAGCCAGGTGTATATATCCCCAGTATATGTAGCCAGGTGTATATGTCCCCAGTATATGTAGCCAGGTGTATATAGCCCCAGTATATGTAGCCAGGTGCATATATCCCCAGTATATGTAGCCAGGTGTAAATATCCCCAGTATATGTAGCCAGGTGTATATATCCCCAGTATATGTAGCCAGGTGTATATATCCCCAGTATATGTAACCAGGTGTATAGCTGTCCCCAGTATATGTAGCCAGGTGTATATATCCCCAGTATATGTAGCCAGGAGTATATGTCCCCAGTATATGTAGCCAGGTGTATATGGCCCCAGTATATGTAGCCAGGTGTGTATATATCCCTAGTATATGTAGCCAGGTGTATATGTCGCCAGGTCTATAGGTGTCCCCAGTAGATGTGGTCATGACTTACCATGTCCCGACTCCCCAGTATAGCCAGGTGTATAGATTTCCCCAGGTGGGGTGGCAGCGGAGTCTGAGAGAGAAGAGGAAGCTGTGGGCACAGCGGGGAAGGGGGGCCGTCTTCCCCCCTTCCCTCACCTTGGGGCTCCCCCTCTCACTTGCTCCCCCCTCCAGGTATCAGCAGGTGGCAGCGGCGGAAGAACACATCCTCTCTTCCCAGCGTGGGACAGAGATTTGTGCTCCGCTGCCACTACTCTGGTCTAGACCAGAGTAGCGGTGCACAGATCTCTCGCTCTCCCGCGCTGAGAAATGGGGAAGTGTTCTACCGCCGCTGCCACCTGCTGATATCTGGAGGGGGGAGCGAGAGAGAGAGGGGAGCCGCAAGGTGAGGGAAAGGGGGGGAGACGGCCCCCCTTTCCCGCTGTGCCCACAGCTTCCCCTTGTCTCTCCGCTTCTCTCTCCCCTGCCACCCCTGTTTAAGGGGGCTGAGTAATTATTTAAGCCCCACGCTAGAGCCGGCCCTGGTAGAGGGAGGGTTTATGTAGGAATAGGGTTAGGTTGAGCAATAGAAAAATACTGGTAAAATTAACTTATATTGTGTTAGGCTTGGTGGTGTATTCTCCACATTCAGCATGCAACGCATGAGCTGACGTGAAGGAGGTACACACACTAGCACAAGGAAACAGGCTATCCCTAGTATAGTGGAGGGGAGGACTGACTCCAATACGAGATTGTGGCGCACAGAGCCGGTGCAGATCCGACAGCCACAAACAATACTTTTGCGATAACGTCTCAGCGCAAGGTAGCGCTGAGCGCATAAACCAGAACTGAGGAGATCAGGACAGGTAGACAGAATGAACGCTTGCTAGCTAGCCGCTACTTAGTGGCAGCAAGCGTCCACAACAAGACAGACTGGAATGAGGCAGCAATGCGTTGCAGTGATGGCGTGCCTCACAAAGACAGGACAGGATAGTCAGGAAATAGCAGGATCAAGATAGATGAACGTAACACAGACAAATATACAATAAGTATGTTTTCCTAGCGTATTACAATTACAGCTACCAATGAAACTATTTGTAACGTCTGACTAACATATGTATATATCGGCAATGAACCGATATATGACATAAGCAGGAACACTGACTAGGACTGGAGCAATACAGGGAACAGGACTCAGAAGGATTCGCTATCTCTTCGCAGAGATGAACGCAATCCACAAACAGAACCAGGAGCAGGATAACTAACTCAGCACGGGTGATCACGATACGCGCAAACTACCAAAACGTGCTGGAAAGCTGACTAACTGAACACAGGATATAAACAGTTCGTGTACGTATACATCAGCGACACTGATGTATCAACGTAACACGAATACAAGGAAAATAATAAACGTGCTGGTATGCATATATATTGGCAATGAACCAATATATGATGCAAGACCAGCAAAGTATCTTTAGAACAAGAAACACGATCGGGGGCTGAAGCAACAGCAAGACAGGCTTAAACTAAAGCTATGATAACCCGAGGAGTCCTGCAGGAGCAGATCTTTATACTGAGGTCATCCAATGGGAGCAGACATGCAGATTCCCACACAGGTGAATGATAATCAGTCACAAGCTGACAGCAGGGAAAGGCAGACAAAGCTATGCAGCTTGCATGGAAAGAGATCAGAACTGCCTGAGCTGCAGCACTACTACTGCCAGCAGCACCTGCTGCAGCAGCGATCATGACATATTGTAATAGAGGAATTACTCAATTGTAAAATATTGGTAATTTTACAGATATTCTACTAGTGGCTATTTAAGGTGCTCAAATTACCCCGGTGCCCATTTTGCATGTACACTTTGTGCATCCCGGAGGCAAATGATTCACTCAGCAAATGCCCATTCTGCGTTTCCCATACCAGCTCTATGTTTTGCCCGTGATTATTCAGCGAGAATCAACCACATAGCAAATCACTGAGCCTTTCTCACTGCAAAGTTTGGTATGCAATAAAGGCCTGATCCGCCATAAGATCGAAGTTACGATTCTCCCTTGCTCATATGTTTGCTGCATCTCCAATCTCCATTGTTCTCGGGCCTGGAGAAGCTTAAAGTGACACTGAAGCGAAAACAAACTTATGATATAATGAATGGTATGTGTAGTACGGATAGTTAATAGAACATTAGTAGCAAAGAAAAAAGTCTCATTTTTTTATTTTCAGTTATGTAACTAGGGTTGCCGCGGTAAACCGGTATGACGGTATACCACGGTTTAATTGTGCATGGTAATCATACCATACACAGTCGCGTTATACTGGTTTTTGCAGGGAGTGGAGAGAGATTGAACACAAGAACCGGAAGAAGAAAGAAGTAAGTACATGCGTGCAGGACCCCCGGCAAGTGAGTATGTGTTTATCCCCGCCACTGCATCTCCCCTCCCCCCCACCTGGCTCTCTGTACTGCATGCACCTATACTGTGGACATCTATTCCTGGCTATCTATACTGGCTGCTCCTATTCCTGGCTACCTATACTGCGGTTACCTATTACTGGCTACACCCATTCCTGGCTACCTATACTTTGGCCACCTATTACTGGCTACACCTATCCCTGGCTTCCTATACTGCAGCCACCTATTATTGGCTGCTCCTATTCCTGGCTACCTATACTGTGGTTACCTATTACTGGCTACACCCATTCCTGGCTACCTATACTTTGGCCACCTATTACTGGCTACACCTATCCTGGCTACCTATACTGCAGCCACCTATTACTGGCTACACCTATCCCTGGCTACCTATACTGCAGCCACCTATTATTGGCTGCACCTATCCCTGGCTACCTATACTGCAGCCACCTATTACTGGCTACGCCTATCCCTGGCTACCTATACTGTGGCCCCCTCTTACTGGCTACACCTATCCCTGGCTACCTATACTGCAACCACCTATTACTGGCTACACCTATCCCTGGCTACCTATACTGCAGCCACCTATTACTGGCTGCATCTATTCCTGGATACTTATACTGGAGGCACCTATACCTAACTAGCTATACTGGAGGCACCTATACCTGGCTACCATATGGGGGGTGGGTGGAAGAGGAGCTCTGTAAAAAGAAAATGTGGGCACAGCCAGTGCCGCCATAGGCCGTAATAGGAATTACAGCTACAGTGGGATGCGAATGTTTGGGCAACCTTGGTAATCATGATCTTCCTGTATAAATCGTTGGTTGTTACGATAAAAAATGACAGTTAAATATATCATATAGGAGAGACACACAGTGATATTTGAGAAGTGAAATGAAGTTTATTGGATATACAGTAAGTGTGCAATAATTGTTTAAACAAAATTAGGCAGGTGCATAAATTTGGGCACCACAAAAAAGAAATGAAATCAATATTTAGTAGATCCTCCCTTTGCAGAAATTACAGATTCTAAACGCTTCCTGTAGGTTCCAATGAGAGTCTGGATTCTGGTTGAAGGTATTTTGGACCATTCCTCTTTACAAAACACCCCTAGTTCATTCAGGTTTGATGGCTTCTGAGCATGGACAGCTCTCTGTAACTCACACCACAGATATTCAATTATATTCAGGTCTGGGGACTGAGATGACCATTCCAGAACACTGTACTTGTTCGTCTACATGAATGCCTTAGTGGATTTTGAGCAGTGTTTAGGGTCGTTGTCTTGTTGAAAGGTCCAGCCCCAGCACAGCTTCAATTTTGTCACTGATTCCTGGACATTGGTCTCCAGAATCTGCTGATACTGAGTGGAATTCCTGTGTCCCTCAACTTTGACAAGATTCCCAATCCCTGCACTGACCATACAGCCCCACAGCATGATGGAACCACCACCATATTTTACTGTAGGTAGCAGGTGTTCTTCTTGGAACGTTGTGTTGTTTTTTCTCCATGCATAATGCCCCTTGTAATGCCCAAAATAACTAAATTTTAGTTTCATCAGTCCACAGCACCTTATTCCAAAATGAAGCTGGCTTGCCCAAATGGGCTTTAGCATACCTCAAGTGTCTCGGTTTGTGCTGTGGGCGGAGAAAAGGCTTCCTCTGCATCACTCTCGCATACAGCATCTCCTTGTGTAAAGTGCGCCGAAATGGTTGAACGATGCACAGTGACTCCACCTGCAGCAGGATAATGTTGTAGGTCTTTGGTGCTGGTCTGTGGGTTGACTCTGACTGTTCTCACCATGCTTCTGTTTATCCAATATTTTTCTTGGTCTGCCACTTCTAGCTTTAACTTGAACTGAGCCTGTGGTCTTCCATTTCCTCAATATGTTCCTAACTGTGGAAACAGACAGCTGAAATCTGAGACAGCTTTCGGTATCCTTCCCCGAACCCATGATGTTGAACAATCTTTGTCTTCAGGTCATTTGAGAGTTTTTTTTTGAGACCCCCATGTTGCTACTCTTCAGAGAAAATTAAAAGAGGAGGGAAACTTACAACTGACTCTTTCTCAGAATTGGATTCACCTGTATATGTAGGTCAGGGGGTCACTGAGCTTACCAAGCCATTTGAATTCCAATAATTCGTTCTAAAGGTTTTGAAATCAATAAAATGACAACAGTACCCAAATTTACTGTATGCACCTGCCCAATTTTGTTTAAACAATTATTGTGCACTTTCTGTAAATCCAATAAACTTTATATCACTTCTCAAATATCACCGTGTGTGTCTCCTATATGATATATTTAACTGATATTTTTGATCGTAACAACCAACGATTTATACAGGGAAATCATTGATGATTAGCAAGGTTGCCCAAACTATTACATCCCACTGTAGCAGCATTCAGTGAGTAATTTGGGCGCCGTCAAAAGACAGAGCACACGTTACTGTAAAAACACTGTAATTTGGCCGTCATCAATAGCTCGAAACCAAATGACATCTTTCACCACTATCCATGGCGACCTAGAGGGGGAATAGCGTTTTATGTCACCAGAACTTTTGCAGGAGCAGGGTGAGCCCTTTTACAGCTTTACTCTGCACCAAAACCTCCCGGCAGCTTAAAGCGGAATATAACCCTGCATTTCAACTTTGCTCTAAAACATTATTTACAGCATATTATATGCAACCAGCATTTTTTTTTACTAGACCAGCATTGGAAGGGTTACACACAGAGCTATAAAGTTCGTGGAGAGAACTGCTGCCGCATCCGAAGTTTAGATAGATAAATTTAAGTAAACAAAATGTAGCACGTGAGGAATGTTACACACTCTTTGGCTGTCCTCCAGCTCCTGCACAGTCAGAGAGAGTGAGTCACATTCCACAGTTGTTACATTTTGTTTTGCTTAAATGTATCTATCTAAACTTCGGATGCGGCAGCAGTTCTCTCCAGGAACTTTAAAGCTGTGTGTGTAACCCTTCCAATGCTGGTCTAGTAAAAAAAAAAAATGCTGGCTGCATATAATATGCTGTAAATAATGTTTTAGAGCAAAGTTGAAATGCAGGGTTATATTCCGCTTTAAGCATATTTATTCCGAGGGAGTGGGGCACATCTGGCTACCATACTGCTGGAGGGATACATTATTTACTTTAAGGGGGAGGCCCCGGTCGATATAATTGTACAATACCGTATACCATGATATTTTTTTAGACGGTTATCATACCGTGGATTTTCATACTGTTGCCACCCTATATATAGTTTTTTTTTTTTGGGGGGGGGGGGGGGGGTTATAACATTGCATCATTCTCTGATGCTTGCAGTTTACAAACTACATTCTGAATTTTAGACTATAAAACAGAGCAGAGCTAATGAGCCTTTGAACTCCTCTGCAGTAAAATCTTTTCTGAAGTTGTCTTTCATTGTTTCTTTGATGTACATGTGCTTCAGAAAATAGCACTGCTCACTGACTAAATTAGTCAGAGCTCAGAGAAGATCTATTGCATAGATAACAAGTGAAGTTTAACTCTTCTTGTCCTGGAAACAATATGAGACCCCAATGTTTGCTATTAATGTTCTATTTCTTAGCTGTACTACACATACAATTCATATATCATAAGCTTATTTTCACTTCAGATTCCCTTTAAATACGGCCTACACAGTATAATCTCATTATAGTAAACTCCATGGGGCCAGGAAAAGTGGTTTATTATATCAGAAGATTACTATATCAGGAATTGTCCTAGTAATTGCCCAGCATGCCCTGGTACATTCTCTGCTGTGAAAGACCAACTCTGTCCTCCCATTGGAGGTACAGAACAAGCACTTGTACATTATGTCGACTACACAGTTAAGTATATCTTAGGGCTGCATAATCAGGCAGGACAAATTGCTGATGCAGCATCCAGGGCTCCTTAAATATTGCAGCCGTCACTGTATAGAGGCAGCCACTCGCTTCCTGTGATTTGCTCCGATACCTCCGTGGGCGAGACTTGTAGCGCGTGTCCTGCAAAACTTTTTACTCACACTTGAGCCAATCATGAAGCCTTTCTTCAAAATGCAGCCAATCCTGTTAAGCCACTCGTGTCTTTGAGTGGCTCCGATACCTTCGTGGGCTGGACTTAGCACTCACCTCTCCACTCTAGTTTTGCAGCTAGTAGGCACGCTCTGATCTGCACTACAACTAAAAACCAGAAGCGTCATTGCTAACGAGGGAAGAGATACCCGGGAGTGCGTACAATCCCATGAGAGGACTGTGACGATACTTTTATTGGTGTTTGAAGCGGTAACACCCCATCCTCTTTTGTTTGCATTCACATTATTATTCCTCACTTTCCCCAGGCTGCCTATTTGTACAGTATTATCTATCCAGCGCCAGTGCCATTCTTCTTGTTTTATAAATGTTATCAGGCATCAACTCCCTTGCAAACAGCCTGAAGAGAGCAGAAGACCATGGCTTTCACACTGACATATTGCACATGCCCTGCCCACTGACATATTGCGCATGCCCTGCCCACTGTCATATTGCGCATGCCCTACCCACTGACGTATGGTGCGTACTCCTCCCACTGACATGTGACTCATGCACCACCCACTTTTTACTGTCACATAGGGACCAAAAAAACATGTTTACTATAACGGAAGTTTTATTATATCTGAGTTTATTATACCAGGCGTTGACTTATAATGGAGATTGTCCAGGACCTGGAGAGGTAGTTTACTATACTCAAATGTGGCCTCTATCAGAGTTTATTTATTATAACAAGATTATACTGTAATAGCACAAAAACGAGCTATGAAGAGGTTAATCTCCTGCAATGTTTTTTCCTTTTCTGAAACGTAAGCAGGCTTTACAGGAGACCTAAAAACACAATAACGACAGTCCTTCATTTGTGAAAATCTATCTACAATTTGTATGCTTTTGAGTCCTTTAGCTTTCAATGAAAGAACACACAGCTTTTCAATTCTCTCCATCTCCGCCCTTGATTTGTGGAACTGAAACCTTATTTCAGAGGTTATGACATAATGCACTTCTAACATAACGAAAGAGCAGTTTCCTCATTACTAAACGTTTCTCATGTTGCATTTGTTCCACAAAATGCTGTTGAAAAGTTACATAAAACTGATTGTCAGTGACTCAGAATACAGCATGGAAGCGCTGTTGTGGTAACCCAGTTTATTTTGTTTTAAAGCTGAACTTGGGCAAAACTTTTTCATAGCTTGGAATAGTTTGGGAAGGGATAAGAGCAAGGCCTGACCAAGCTATCTCTACAAGGGATTTTGGGGGGAAAGCATTCGGAGGCTGATGAAATCCAGTGGACTTCCTTTAAAGAAAACCTGTAAAGAAGAAAGGCTCCCCTGGGGGGTACTCGCCTCGGGTGGGGAAAGTCTCCGGATCCGATCGAGGCTTCCCCGTCCTCCGGTATCTCATGGCGGCGCGAAAAAGCTCCGGGAATGGCGGGGATGTAAATATTTACTTTCCTGGCTCCAGTGCATGCGCAGTATTCGCTCTCTGCTCGGAGATAGGCGGAAATAGTCGATCGCTGTCGGCCCACTCTACTGCGCAGGCGCAAGTCTCCTGCACCTGCGTAGTAGAGCAGACCCAACAGAGATCGTCTATTTTCGCCTATTTCCGTGCTGAAAGCCGCAACCGCGCCCCCGCTGGAGCCAGGAAAGGTAAATATAGCAAGCCTTCTCAGGTTTGTCGAGCACAGATTGCGGGACGCTTCGGGGGAGCCAGCGCTGGATTGCCTGCAGCTACAGGGGAGGGGAAAGCCTCATTGGGACTCTGAGGCTTCTCCCTCCCGAGGTGAGTACTCCCCAGGGGAACTTTTTTTTGTTACGGAGTCTCTTTAAAGTGAACCCAAGGTGAAAAAAAGTGAAGAAAAACAATTACCATATTTTCTGGACTATAAGATGCTCCTGACCATAAGATGCACCTAGGTTTAGAGGACAAAAACAAGGGGACAAAAATACAGTGGTGTGAAAAACTATTTGCCCCCTTCCTGATTTCTTATTCTTTTGCATGTTTGTCACACTTAAATGTTTCTGCTCATCAAAAAACGTTAACTATTAGTCAAAGATAACCTAATTGAACACAAAATGCAGTTTTAAATGATGGTTTTTATTATTTAGTGAGAAAAAAAAACTTCAAATCTACATGGCCCTGTGCGAAAAAGTGATTGCCCCCCCTTGTTAAAAAATAACTTAACCACTTTGTCCTCCTTGACGTATAAAAACGTCAAGGAGGACAGGCGCGCTCCCGCGCGCTCCCGCGGCCGATCGCGCACGTGCACGCTCACTCCCGGCCGCGGAGTCGGTAGCCACGGAATCAATTTATCGGGCTATGGAGCCCGATCATTGATTCCTCTCCCCCGCTGAAAAAGCGACGGCTTCTCTCGGAAGCTTCGCTCTTTCTGAAGCTGTGTCTCTCTAAGCGTACATTGTACGCTTAGAGTGACGTCATGTAAAAAAAATCGAGATCGCCATCTTGTGGCCAAAAAGTAAAACTACAAGTAAATTCCCAAAAACATTACAATACACCAATATTTCCCCAAATAAAACACTTTTATATCCCACCCTCCCAAAAATGCCCACATAAAATGTTTAATAAAAAAAAATCAAAAAAAACATTACTATAAAAAAAAAAAACATAAATATTTACCTAAGGGTCTAAACTTTTTAAATATCTATGTAAAGATGAAATATTTCTCTCTATTTTTTTTTTATAAGCTTGTAAATAGTGATGTATGCAAAACGGAAAAAATGCTCTTTTATTTCCAAATAAAATATTGTCGCGATACATTGTGATAGGGACATAATTTAAATGGTGAAATAACCGTGACAAATGGGCAATAACAATACGTGGGTTTTAATTATGGAGGCATGTATTATTTTAAAACTATAATGGCCGAAAACTGACAAATAATGAATTTTTTCATTTTTTTTCTTATTCTTCCTGTTAAAATGCATTTACAGTAAAGTGGCTCTTAGCAAAATGTGCCCCCCAAAGAAAGCCGAATTGGTGGCGGAAAAAACAAGATATAGATCAGTTCATTGTGATAAGTAGTGATAAAGTTATAGGCTAATGAATGGGAGGTGAACATTGCTCGGATGCATAAGCTGAAAACGACTGAGATGTTAAGTGGTTAAAGGTGGTTTATTACACCTGAGTTCAATTTCTGTAGTCACCCCCAGGCCTGATTACTGCCACACCGGTTTCAATCAAGAAATCACTTAAATAGGAGCTATCTGACACAGAGAAGTAAACCAAAAGCACCTCAAAAGCTAGACATCATGCCAAGATCCAAAGAAATTCAGGAACAAATGAGAACAAAAGTACTGTAATTGAAATCTATCAGTCTGGTAAAGGTTATAAAGCCATTTCTAAAGCTTTGGGACTCCAGCAAACCACAGTGAGAGCCATTATCCACAAATGGCAAACACATGGAACAGTGATGAACCTTCCCAGGAGTGGCCGGCCGACCGACCAAAATTACCCCAAGAGTGCAGAGAAAACTCATCCGAGAGGCCACAAAAGACCCCAGGACAACATCTAAAGAACTGCAGGCCTCACTTGCCTCAATTAAGGTCAGTGTTCACGACTCCACCATAAGAAAGAGACTGGGCAAAAACGGCCTGTATGGAAGATATCCAAGGCGCAAACCACTTTTAAGCAAAAAGAACATTAAGGCTCGTCTCAATTTTGCTAAAAAAAATCTCAATGATTGCCAAGACTTTTGGGAAAATACCTTGTGCACCGACGAGACAAAAGTTGAACTTTTTGGAAGGTGCGTGTCCCGTTACATCTGGCGTAAAAGTAACACAGCATTTCAGCAGAAGAACATCATACCAACAGTAAAATATGGTGGTGGTAGTGTGATGGTCTGGTGTTGTTTTGCTGCTTCAGGACCTGGAAGGCATGCTGTGATAGATGGAACCATGAATTCTACTGTCTGCCAAAAAATCCTGAAGGAGAATGTCCGGCCATCTGTTCGTCAACTTAAGCTGAAGCGATCTTGGATGCTGCAGCAGGACAATGACCCAAAACACACCAGCAAATCCATCTCTAAATGGCTGAAGAAAAACAAAATGAAGACTTTGGAGAGGCCTAGTCAAAGTCCTGACCTGAATCCTATTGAGATGTTGTGGCATGACCTTAAAAATGCGGTTCATGCTAGAAAACCCTCAAATAAAGCTGAATTACAACAATTCTGCAAAGATGAGTGGGCCAAAATTCCTCCAGAGCGCTGTAAAACACTTGTAAGTTACCGCAAATGCTTGATTGCAGTTATTGCTGCTAAGGGTGGCTCAACCAGTTATTAGGTTCAGGGGGCAATTTCTTTTTCACACAGGGCCATGTAGGTTTTGAGGTTTTTTTCTCACTAAATAATAAAAACCATCATTTAAAACTGCATTTTGTGTTCAATTATGTTATCTTTGACTAACAGTTAATGGTTTTTGATGAGCAGAACATGCAAAAGAATAAGAAATCAGGAAGGGGGCAAATAGTTTTTCACACCACTGTATATACTAAACCTGGTGTCAGGATTGGTAGACTATTTGCCCACAGATCAGTCCCTATGCCCCAATCTATCACCACCGTCTTCACCCTATGTGGCGGGACCCCACTTGAAATGGAGGTGAGGAGACAACACCTACCCAACATCGGTTACACCCAGGCCTTTAAGGTGAAAGATATAGGGATTGATCGTAGAGTGGACAAATAACCTACCTGAACCTAACAGAACAGACAAGCAATCCAAGGACAATCCGGGGTCATACAAAGGCAATCAGATATATCAAGGTACAGAAGGTCAATATATCGAGGTACAGAAGGGAAATGCAAACTCATTTCACAAGGCAATCCAAAAGGTCAGTCCAGGCAGCAGTCACGTGACAGGCAAAGGTCAGAATCCAGAAATCAGCAACAGA
This sequence comes from Hyperolius riggenbachi, assembly GCF_040937935.1. NCBI lineage: Eukaryota > Metazoa > Chordata > Amphibia > Anura > Hyperoliidae > Hyperolius > Hyperolius riggenbachi. The sequence continues at coordinate 59,188,703 of NC_090657.1, forward strand.
GGTATTCACACCCCATATGCAGAGCTATGCGAGCGGAAACGTCAGTAACTCATGTAACAGCGCTGTTGTTCTGCAAGAACAGAACACATGAGCAATCCGAGCACAATCCGAGGTCATACAAAGGCAATCAGATATATTGAGGTATAGAAGGGAAATGGAAACTCAGGTCACAAGGCAATCCAAAAGGTCAGTCCAGGCATCAAACAGGGGTACCCAAAAACAAGCAAAGGTCAATCCAGGCAGCAGGCAAAGAATGGTCGTAAACAGGCAAAGGTCAGAATCCAGAAATCAGCAACAGAGGTAATCACCCCCAGCAGTGAGCAAGCTAACGCTATCACAGGCAACGTTCAGTAGCACACGCCAGGCTTATCAATCAGTGGCCGGCCATACACACAATCCTCCAACCAGACAGCGCAACTCCTGCCTGCGTGCCAGCCAGCCAACTAATGCATCAGCTGACACAAACTTACAAGTCTACCTACATGTCAGCTGACCAAGCATGTCAGCTGACACCAACTTACAAAGCCTGCCTACGTGTCAGCTGACTAAGCATGTCAGCCGACACTAAGTTTTCCTTCGCCTGAGTGCATATGGCGCATGCCCCCTGCTCCGTCCGTGATGTGTGCGCGCAGCCCGTAGTGAAGGACGCTGGTGTTGCTATGCGTACTTGAAGACCCGGAAGTGCGCGGATCGGAACGACCAGCAAGAGAGGCGGCTGCATCGCGGGACACAAAAAGTGAGTTCCTGACACCTGGTGCATCCATGATGAAGGGGCATCTTGTGGATTATGTCCCCTTTTGCACCTCATGCCCCCTTGTGCCTGCCTGTGTCCTCCTCTGCCCCCCTTATATCCTCAATGGGTCCGCCTCTGTCCTCCTTGTGTCCTCCTGTCTTTATAAAGAATAAAGGCCATGCTTAGAATCCCCCATAAGGAGATGTGCTAGTCCAAAACCTGTCGGTTTTGTCAGATGAGATTTCTACTACCTACTTTAAGTGTCAGCAGTGTAGGAGAAAATAAATGTATAGCTCATTTTACTCTGGAAGAAACGCACTTCTTTTTTGTATGTGTTTAAATGTATTTTAGAATTTTAAATTTTTTAGCAATAGTGCATAGGAGCAGGGCCGGCGCTACCATTAAGGCAAGGGGGCAATTGCCCCAGAGCCCGGGGGGGGGCAATCACACACATGGACATGGGACGCGGAGACAGAGGGGTTTTATTAGGTAGCATTACAATTCTATTTATCCGGCCCAGCTGCCTGGTACTGCGGCCATTGGGGGAAGCAGCGGCAGGCAGGGGAAGGAGGAAGGGCCCCCCAAATTCCCCCTTGCCTACCCATATGCAGAGCTATGCGAGCGGAACCGTCAGTAACTCACGTGACAGCGCTATTGGGAACTTCTGCAAGTCTTTTCATTACTGCGCCACTAGAGGATTCAGTGATGAGATACAGAACTGTGTTATGGGGAGAAGACTTGCTGAAGTTCCCGGCAGCGCTGACAGGTGAGTTTCAACTTGTTTCTGCTCGCATAGCTCTGCATATGGAGGGGGGGGGGGCAGGAAGGGGGAGGCTACCTAAAATGCGGGACATCTGGCTATCTATACTGTGGGGAACTACCTAATACTGGGGGGTACAGCTGCCACATTAGATACTTGAGGGGGGGGGGCTACCAAATCCTAGGGGGCACACCTGGCTATCTGTACTGGGGGGGAGGCTACCTAAGCTAATCCTTGGAGGCACATCTGGCTATCTATACTTGGGGGAGGGGGGGGGGGGGTTCTAATCCTGGGGGACATATCTGACTATACTGGAGGGGAAGGGATACCTATTCCTTGGGAGCACATCTGGCTATCTATGCTGTGGAGGAACTACCTATGGCAGCGTAGTGATAGAAGCGTTGGGGGGGGGGGGGGGGCTGGAGTGGGTGGTCAGGAGGGCCCCAAGTTACTTTTGCCCTGGCGCCCCATTGGAGCTAGAACTGGCCCTGGATAGGAGTCCTGGCTGTGGAATGAGGGGTTGCAGAGAGGAATATGGAGTCTCTGAGATACCTTCCCTCCTCCTAGGCGAGTTTCCAGTTTTTTTCCTGAAAAAGATTACAGTTAAAACAGTTAGTCCTTTAAACTATATAAAAAAAAGCATTCCTCATTCAACAGCATGCCTTAATTGGTCTGCACCTTTCCCCAATTCCCGGTAAATATGCGGGCAGTCGGAACTCCCGCGGGGCATGAATCAATGTGTACGGTTCTGAACACTCCGCTTAATATGCATAGGCTGTATAAATATGAGGACTAAACAACGATTTGCTTTCCTATTGCTCAGAAAGTCACGCTGGGCTCAGTCCTCGCTTCTGTTCTCCTGAACGCGTTGCTCCCACTCTCTGAATAACCACCGTGGCTGGAGGCATTTCAGGTCTCAGGTGCAGTCCATCTGCTGAAGGAACATCCTGAAAAGGCTTTTTAATGCAAGTTTGTAACTGCTTTCCTTGTTAAATTGTGAAACCTTATTGCCGTTCCATTGTCTGCTGCTGTTTGGCGCATATTGACCTCCTGAAACAAAGATTAAGTTGTTCTGCTTGTACAAACCTATAGAGAAACGGTGTACCCTGTATGAACCACAGGGATGTACTGTGTCACCAACCAATATAACAGATCAGTGTTCTCCCCAGGCTCTTTTAGCCAGGTGCTCCACCCGGCTAGTTTTGGTGAGTACCCGGCTGTCATTGGCTCCTCTCCTCCTCTGCTGTAAGCAGAATTGTGCAGAGAAGCGCCGACCTTGCATTCTCTCATCCAGCCCCACCCGGCTACTTTTTCATGCCTCCCGGCTGGAAAAATTTCTGGGGAGAACACTGCACATAAAATCAAACTTTATCGTTTTTACTAGGGACCTTAGCCCATTTAATATTGGGCTGTGTGTCTGTCACCGCCGCCACCTATCAGTGCTCGTGCCCATCATGTGGGCGCCCACTTGACGCTCCCCTGGCTGTCCTGCTCCCGTCCCAACAACTGCTGTCCCTGTGGCACATGCGCAGTAGCGCAGACGCAGGGGGAAACACACACATGAACATGGGACGCAGAGACACAGGGGTTTTATTAGGTAGGATTACAAACTTCATAGTGACCTGTACATAATCACATCAAGCCTGGCTCTTATAATGTCATCAGTCCAGCCCATAATCTGTACAGAGCATGTGCGGGATTTCACAGGCATATTTGCATGACGGGCAGGGCACAAGGCTGCAGGGAGGACACAATGCTGAGGGTGTACTTTCAAAGCAACAGCACGATAGGCAGCCACGATCGCAGAAGATCCTTCCCACCCGGGAAACCGCTACCCAGTCCACCAGGACTGACACACAGGAACTCCTTCATTCCCCATGTCATCCTGGCCCTAAACTCTGCCCCCACCACCACCCTATTCAGTAATCCCTACTGCGGAATTAACCCTATTTGTGATTGCAACTTTGTGTTATGTAAACTGTGCTATGTACTGTACCACCTCTCCCCGTATTATGTGTACTCACGTTTGCGTTCCCCTGCCCATGTATATCCGCTGTGTTGTGTGTGCCAACAACAATTCCTTGTACGATACCCTGTATTTGGCGAATAAAATCGAATTTAATTCCGATTATGATAGCTATTATTATAACAGGAAGCAGATCACTCGTTGTGACATGTTTCGCAGCCTCATCACCGCTTCCTCAGAGGCTCAACAAGGAATTTACATGATATCTTTTATAGCCAGAAGTGCCAGATCAGCCTTTCTCAACCTTTTTACCCTGGAGGAACCCTGCATATAACTTTTGGATCTCAAGGAACCCCTGCATTTTGCAGGAGGCATGGTCTTTAAAAGTCAGTGAGGCTGTTTATTTTACTACCCCCCTATTACACTGCCCCTCATTATACTGTCTCCATGTCCTAGAGCTTTTTATTAATGTGCTAATTATTATTCTGACCCCCAAATTTAGTGCTTATTTTTATAATACTCCCTATTATAGTGTGCTTTGTTATACTTCCCCCATGATGGGGAAAAATGAAAAGGAACCCCTGTATAGTACTCAAGGAACCCTGGTTGAGAAAGCCTGTGCTAGATGTACAAAAAACTTACAGTTGCAAGGAAGGTCTATCGATCCATACATAACTACAGTTTAAATGGCAAGGAAATAGTTTCACTGCCCACCCTCTATATACAGTGATATAGTACACATTATTACCAAAAACAACAACAATCAGGGACGCCTCTAGCCATTTTGTCACTCCAGGCAAGAAAACCTGTGGCGCTCCCCCCATGAAAATAATGGTAATGCGGCAGCGTTTCCCCAAAAAATAATCACAATGCAGCAGCATTTCACCAGAAATTACGCTTACTGCGGCAGCTTTTTACCAGAAAATACATGTAATTGCGGCAGCATTTTACCAGAAAATACACATAGGCAGGGCTCCAGTGCAGGGGTTTGGATGCCTTTTCTCGTAGCCCTGCTCTGCCTGCCGGAACTCAGACTCTGCTGGCTGCAGAAGTGAACTTACGGGCTGAGGCCAGTAAACTGGTACAGCGTCTATTACAAGCTGCAAGCCAGTTCACCACCTGGGGACACACCATCTGGTAGGGGGGTGGCCACGGTTCCCCCCTGCGCCTCCCCTCCTCCCGCACAGCATTCGTGACCGTTTGGTCGGCCTGGTGGACCAGGCGCTGTCAGAAGGAGGCACAAAGGGGGCACAAGAGTCAAAAAGGAGGACAGAAGGAGTCACAGGGGGACTAAAGGAGGCACACAGGGGGCAGAAGGAGGCACAATGGGGAACAGAATGAGGCACAAAGGAGGACAGAAGGAGACATACAGGGGGGCATAGGGAGGAACAGGGGGACAGAAGGAGGCACAAGGGTCAGAAGAGGTCACAAATTAAGTCAGGAGGAGGCACAAGGGGAAAGAAGGAGGCACACAGGGGGACAGAAGGAGGCACAATGGGGGACAAAAGGAAGACAGAAGGAGGTACACAGAGGGACAGTGGGAGGTACCAGGGACAGAAGAAGGCATGAAGGCCAGTAGGAGGCACAAAAGATGACAGAAGGATGCACACGGAGGCAGGAGGAGGCACAAAGTAGGGCAGAAGGAGGCACAAAGGGCGGCAGAAGGAGGCAAAATGGGGGACACATTGAGGCACAAAGGGGGACAAAAGGAGGCACAGGAGGAAAGAAGGAGGTACAGGGGACTGAAGGAGGCACACAGGCAACAGGAAGAGGCACACAGGGGACAGAATTAGGCACTTTGGGGGCAGAAATAAAGCACAAAAGGGGCAGCAGGAGGCGGCACAGGGAGACAGTAGGAGGCACAAAGGGGGACAAAGGAGGCTCAAAAGGAGGGCAGAAGACAGCAGAGGGGGGTGTAAGGAGGCACAGGGAGACAGAAGAAGGCAGAGGGGGACAGACAGAGCCACAGGGAGACAGAAGAAGGCAAAAAGGGTGACAGAGGAAGGCGCAGAGGACAGAGGTGGCACATGGGGACTGAAGAGGCACATGGAGACAGAAGGAGGCACAAAGGGAGAGAGAAGACACAGGAGGACAAAATGAGGCAGAGTGGGACTGAAGGAGGAACAGGGGGGCAGAGGTAGAACAAGGGGGCAAAGAAGGGCAAAAGGGACATAGGGAGGCACAGAGAGACAGAAGGAGGCACAAATGGGCACAGAAGGAGGCAGGGGTGGCACATGGGGACTAAAGGAGGCACATGGAGACAGGAGGAGGCACAAAGGGAGACAGAAGGACGAACAGGGTCAGACATGGCAGAAGGGACTGAAGAAGACTCAAGGAGACAGAAGGAGGCACAAAAGTGACAGAAGGCGGCACAAAAGGGGAAAAAAGGATGCACAAGGCACAGAGGTGGCAGCTGCCTGCAACTTACGCTAAGTAGATGCAGCAGAAGCAATTAATAGAACACCTACTTAGGTGTCTTAGTCCAGGGGGTGTGGCTTCATTTTGGGGGTGGGGCTTAATGCAGCAACATGGCGCCCCCAGGACCAATGGCACTTCAGGCAATGGCCTGTACTGCCTATGCCTAAAGGCTCCCCTGACACAATATTATTTTACATATGCAAAATAAGGTACTGTATACGTATTTTGAAAATAGGTATACAATAATACATTTTAAAAACATAGAGGCCCATAATGCAATTCACTTTTTCTCCTAGGTGATCCTTTTTCATCTTCTCTTTAAAATACCTTTTCAACATTTTGAAATTGAAAAAGTACCAAATGTAGTAGAAAGAGTACTATCAAAATTATTTTCAGTATTTTCTTGCTTGTTGGGGGCATAAAAGGCATTTTATTGACAAGGTGTGAAAATATCAACTTGGAGAAAACCAAGGCGAAAAAGGGCCAAATGCAATTTACCTTTTCTCCTGATTTTCTCCTAGGAGATAATTTTTCATCTTCGATTTAAAATAACTTTTCAGCATTTTGCTATGGAAAAAGTACCAAAAAGAAGGTAAAAATGTACCGCCAAAATTATTTTGAGTATTTGTACGCTTGCTGGTGGTTTAAAACACATTTTATTGACAAGTTATACAAATATTACTTTGGAGAAAACTCAGGTGAAAAAGTGAATTGCATATGGCCCAAAGTTTGATAAATGGGAGGAGGCGTCCCAAATGTAGTGAAAATTGTAAACAGTATGAAAAAGTACCAAAAAAGTGAAGTGAAAATGTACTGTCCGTTTTTTCTTCAGACTTTTCTTGCTCGCTGGTGGCTTAAAAGGCATTTTATCGATAAGATGTGAAATATCACCGAGGAGAAAACTTAGAACAGCCATATGCATTTCACTTTTTCTCCTAAGTTTTCTCCTATTTGGTATTTTCACACCTTAGCAATAAAATGCCACTTAATCCACTGGCCAGCAAGAATATACTTAGAATTATTTTGGCAGTACTTTTTCACCTACGTTTTAGAACTTTTACAATTGCAGAGTGCGAAAAAGTTCTTTTCAACAGAAGATGAAAAACATTATCTTCTTCGAAAAAACATAGGAGAAAAAGTGAATTGCATATGACCTAAAGTGAATTGAATAAGGGCCAGTGAGCCTGATTCTATTCACTTTTTCTCCCACGTTTTCTTCTAGGTGATATTTCATATCCTATCCATAAAATGCCTTTTAAGCCACCAGCAAGCAAGAAAATACTCAGAATACTTTTAACTACTTTTTCACCTACTTTTCGGTACTTTTTCAATTATAGAATGCTGAAAAGTTATTTTAAAAAGAAGATGAAAATTATTTCCTAGAAGAAAACTTAGGAGAAAAAAGTGAATAGAATTGGGCCCAGGGCCATATGCAATTCACTTTTTCACCTAGAGTTTTCTCCTAGGCTATATTTTTAAACTTGTCAATAAAATGCCTTTTAAAGAGACTCTGAAGCGACAATAAATCTCGCTTCAGAGCTCATACTTAGCAGGGGCATGTGTGCCCCTGCTAAACCGCCACTAAACGGGGGTCCCTTCACCCCCTTCACCCCCCACTGCAACACTTGGTCGCAGACTTGGTCATTCCTGGAGGCAGGGCTAACGGCTGCAGCCCTGCCTCCAGTCGCGTCTATCAGCGGCGCATCGCCGCCTCTCCCCCGCCCCTCTCAGTGAAGGAAGACTGAGGGGCAGGGGAGAGGCGGAGATACGCGCTGACAGACGCGCGGGAGGCAGGGCTGCGGCGGTTAGCCCTGCCCCAATGCGGAAGCGCTCCCCCGCTGCACCGAGGGGGATTTGGGGGATCAGGGACCACCGTTAAGCCGCGGGATAGCGGCATTTTAGCAGGGGCACACATGCCCCTGCTATCTAAGAGGTCTGAAGCGAGATTTATTCTCGTTTCAGACTCTCTTTAAGCCACCAGAAAGCAAGAAAATACTCAAAATAATTTTGATAGTACTTTTTCACCTACTTTTTGGTACTTTTTTGTTGAAAAATGCTGGAAAGTTATTTAAAATTGAAGATGAAAAATCATCTCCTTGGAGAAAACTCAGGTGAGAAAGTCAATTGCATATGGACCCCGGGCCCATATGCAATTAACTTTTTCTCCTGAGTTTTCTACTAGGTGGTATTTTTAAACGTGCCAATAAAATACCTTTTAAGCAACCAGGAAGCAAGAAAATACTCAAAATAATTTTGATAGTAATTTTTCATTTACTCTTTGGTACTTTTTTAGTTGAAAAGTACTGTAAAGTTATTTTAAATAGTTGATGAAGAATTATCTCCTAGGAGAAAACTCAGGTGAAAAAGTGAATTGCAATGTCAGGAAGTGACACTGAAGTGAAAATAAACCTATGTTATAATTAATTGTATGTGAAGTACGAATAATAGATCATTAGTAGCAAACAAAAGAGTCTAATATTTTTATGTTCAGTTATATAGCTTTATTTATAACATTGCATCATTCTGCCATATTTGCAGTTTAGAAACCACACTCTGTATTTTAAGCTGTAAAACTGAGCAGCGCTAATGAGACTTTGAACTTTCCTGCAGTAAAACCTCATCACAAGCTGTCTCTCACTGTTTCTTGGCTGTTTTATGCTATTCAGAGAACAGAACTTAAAGTGACTCTGTAACAAAAATTACAACGTTTTTTCTACCATCCTACAAGTTCATAAACCTATTCTAATGTGATCTGGCTTGCTGCAGCTCTTTCTACTATAACCATCTCTGTAATAAATCAATGTATCTTTCCCCTGTCAGACTTGTCGGCCTGTGTCTGGAAGGCTGCCAAGTTCTTCAGTGTTGAACTGTTCCTCTATGCACACTCCAGTGTGTGTTTTATTTACATAAGCCAGCAGCTTCTCTGCTATCTTATCAGTGATAGAAGAGAGCTGGATAAAAATCCTCCTCTGGAGGCTGTGAAAGGAGCTGGTCTGTCACATACTAAGGAATTAACGACATAGGCAGAGCTGTCTGCAGGAAGCCTGTAATGTTCAGTGCATGAGAGAAGCTGGGGACAGAAGGTAAACACACACAAGTGATCTTTTGAGATTCAGAAGTAAGGCTGTATACAGCCTGCTTGTGTATGGATGTATTTTCTATGTGTGGACATACTGTACATCAACCTACTTCCTGTTTTGGTGGCCATTTTGTTTGTTTATAAACAAACTTTTTAAAACTGTTTTTAACCACTTTTAATGCGGCGAGGAGCGGCGAAATTGTGACAGAGGGTAATAGGAGATGTCCCCTAACGCACTGGTATGTTTACTTTTGTGCGATTTTAACAATACAGATTCTCTATAAGTTCGACCAAAGTGGTTGAATGACTCAGAAAAGCTGTTTTGCATAGATAGCAACTCAAGTGATTTAACTTTTCCTGTATTGGAAAACAATATCTTTTCTTTGCCACGAGGAGTGTGTAAGGGGATACAAATGGACCAAAACATTCTCTTTCTAAAATGCTATGGAAAACAAAAGTTTGCTTTCTTAAAATAGAAAGTATTTGCAATTATTCAGGTTGGAGTGAGCTCTGAGATGTCTCCCACAATGCATCATCGCTGAAATATGCAAATTATCCATTGTTGCCCCTGTAAGCTAAACACACCTCCAGGTCCGCTGGAATGCAATGATATGTCAGCTTGTTAATTACCGTATCTTCCGCCGTATAAGACGCACTTTTTCTCCCCCAAAAAATGGGGAGAAAAAGTCCCTGCGTCTTATATGGCGAATACAGGGAAACCCCAAGTTACGAACACCCGCCAATATGAACCCCCGACCCGCCGCCATGTCGAAGATTCCCCGCTTGTGTCCCCACTGTGCCTGGCCCCCTTATCGTGTGCCTCAGCTCCTCCTGCCCCCCTCCATGTGTGCATCTCCACGGTGTCCCCCCATGCCTCTGCAATCCCCACGTGCCTCTGCTCCCCCCGCTATCCCCACATGCCTCTGCTCCCCCCGCTATCCCCCCATGCCTCTGCTATCTCTGCTTGATTCTGCTCCCCCCGCTATCCCCCTTGTATTTCCTGCCTCTCTGGTGTCTGCAGTGGCTTACCTGATACATGCCGCCGCGAGGACTGCAGACATCCGGCTTCTCCATACACGCTTCATCTACTGCGTGGCTATTGCGTCATCAGTAGTCGCACAGTAGAGGAAGCGTGTATGGAGAAGCCGGGTGTCTGCAGTCCTCGCGGTGGCATGTATCAGGTAAGCCACTGCCGCTGCAGACACCAGAGAGGGAGGAAATACAAGGGGGAAAGCGGGGGGAGCAGAGGCACGGGGGGATAGCGGGGGGAGCAGAGGCATGTGAGGATAGCGAGAGGGGGGGGGGAGCAGAGGCACGTGGGGATAGCGGGGGGGAGCAGAGGCACGTGGGGATAGCGGGGGAACAGAGGCATGTAAGGATAGCGGGGGGAGGAGCAGGGGCATGTGGGGATAGCGGGGGGAGCAGAGGCATGTGAGGATAGCGGGGGGAGGAGCAGAGGCACGTGGGGATAGCGGGGGGAGCAAAGGCATGTGAGGATAGCGGGGGGGGGGGGGGGAGCAGGGGCACGTGGGGATAGCGGGGGAGAGGGGAGGGGGACCGTGGAGACGCACATGGTGACACCAGAGAGGCAGGATATACAAGGGGGATAGCGGAGGCACATGGAGCACATAGAAGAAGACATGGGGTACACAGGACGACACATGGGGCACACAGGGGTAGACATGGGGGACACAGGAGGACACCATTTGGGGGATAACATGTACAAGACACTCCTGGAATATATAGACTCACCAGGTTTAGTATATATTTTTTCCCCTGGTTTTTGCCCTCTAAACCTGGGTGTGTCTTATATTCCGGAGCGTCTTATTCAGCGGGAAATAGGGTATTGCAGCACTGGGAGACATCTCAGAGCTCACTCCAACTTGAATTATTGCAAATACTGTCTGTTTTCAGAAAGCAAACTTGTTTTCCAAAGAATAGTAAGAGGGCTTTTTGGTCCATTGTAGCCCCTTACACACCCCTAAGAGTTCTGGTTCACCATGAGCTTGCTGGGTTATCTGTAACACTGGGTATTTCAACTCCTACCCCATAGAGCCACATTAATCCATGTCATGCACTGATAACCAACCAGTCTGAAAAGTCTGCATTCCAGCGGATCTGGAGGTGTGTTTAGGTTACAGGGACAACAATGGATAATTTGCATATTTCAGCAGTGATGCACTGGGAGACATCTCGGAGCTCACTCCAACCTGAATTATTGCAAATACTTTCTGTTTTCAGAAAGCAAACTTTTGTTCTTTGCTACGAATGTTCTATTTCTTAGCTGTACAACATATACAATTCATTGAATCATTATCTCATAAGTTTATTTTCGCTTCAGATGTGCGTTTTAAGGGGTAAAAACCTTGAAATGCGAACTAGTTAAATACTAGTTAAATACTATGACTAGATTGTGTAGGAAGCTGTAAAATTGGACAATGATTGTCCAATCAAAATTGGATTTGTGTACGCACCCTTATTCACTTCCACATCTTCCTAAATGCTGAGAATTCAGACTGACCGTTTTTACCGTATGTAACCTATGAAGCCTTTGAATGCCTGCTCTATCTTTGTACGATCAGTTTATGTTGCCCAAGTGTTTTTCGAGGTTTCGTTAGTGTCTCCATGTAACCTCTGCTGCCTGGAATTACATCTCTCACAGTCCATTAGTGTCCAGACTAGAACCTCTCAGTTCTCTTAATACCCCGAGTGCCATTTGGCTGCCGCGACACTCCAGCGTCAATTGATCTTAAGAGCTCAGAGGCTGCGTCGGCCGTACAGTAGCTCCGTCAGCTTGCTGTCGCTGGCTTCGGACAATCACAGTCAGTGCTTTGTTTTGACTTTTGGCAGACGCGATTGCCACAAATCACGCGGACCTCCGTTTTTTTCTGTCAGGCTGGGTACAATCCATTCCCAGCCAGAACACAAGATGTGCAGAGCATCGGGTCTTAAACACAACCTTCAGCTTCCAAGCAGCAAGTGAGAGGGTCGAGACACGTGCCGCTGATTGGTTACGTGAGAATTTTGGATGGCTGTGAAACTCAGTAAGGACAGAATGAGTTTGTCCTGTTTGCAATGGCTTCGCACACATTGTAATTAGACGAGGGACACTCTGAAACTGAACTATGGCTCATCTGAAACGAGCCAGAAATATCAGGACTGCTGACTGGTCTCTTAAAAGTGTACCTGAGATGGGCACTTAAAAAAACAATATACATACCTGGGGCTTCCTTAAGACCGATTCCGGAGCAGGCTTATCGCTCCCACGCTGTCCTCCTCCGCCGCCTGGTTCGTCCACAGCTCACCTCGGAAATTCCTCCAGTCAGGGTCCGTCGGCGCATGTGCAGCCCGGCTGGGCGCGTTCCCCTGTTGCGTTTTGAACCTGCACACTAGTACTGTGCAGGCACATAAAGCTCCTGGCGCATGTGCATTTGGCCCCGGCCCAGAGGACTTTCCGGGGCTAATTGCAGAAGAACCAGGAGGCGGAGGAAGATGTCGTGGGAGCGAGGGGACTGGAGTGTCCATCTCAGGTTCCCTTTAAAGAGAAACTGTAACCAAGAATTGAACTTTATCCCAATCAGTAGCTGATATCCCCTTTCTAATGAGAAATCTTTTCCTTGTAACAAACAGATCATCAGGGGGCTCTGTATGGCTGATATTGTGGAAAAACCCCTCCCACAGTATGATGTCAGGACCATGGTTCCTGCATTACACTGTGGGAGTCGTGTTGCATTGTGGGAAATGACAGCTGTTTACAGCTGTTTCCAACTGCCAAAAAAGCAAGCAGCATCTCCTTCCACTGAGATCACCTGCCAGCAAAACTGTCACCATGTGAAATAATGTCACAATGTAATTCAGGGAGAGGAAAGCTTTTACAATGGGCAGACACTGACTAAATCATTTATACATAATTGTAAAAATGAAGCACTTTTTTATTACATTATTTTCATTGGAGTTCCTCTGTAAAATGCCGCGGGTCAAAAAATAAAAACTTACCTAAGAAAAGGGAATCCTCTAGATCCCTCCAGAAGTTCCGAGCTGTACTCCTCTTCAAGCACCTGCGCGAGCAGGGCCACGCCTGTGCATTGGTGGTACGGCCACGCTCATGCTTGAAGAGCAGTACAGCCCCAATCAGATTTCCAAACAGCCATTGTCTGAATTTTTGGGGGAGTCCACGAGCTGCAAAGGAGGAAGCCATGGACACCACTACAAGATCCAGAGGCTTCCTTCTTCTTTAGTAACTATTTCCTTCTTAGACACAAGCTTCGGCTTGGGTACACCACAATGTAAATGTCAAGTGGATTTTTTTATTAAAAATCGGATACTTACCTAAGGAGAATGGGAGGCTCTGGGTCATATAGAGCCTTTTCGTTCCTTTCAAGTTCTCCTTTCCAGCGCTGTCACCCCTGGTAGCAGTATCCGACCGATCGGTTGAATTCTGCTCTCTGACGCTGCAGCAAGCTTCAGAAGTTTTTGGGGCTAGAGTGCTTCTGAAGATGGGAGGCACCATAATGCACATGCGCGATCGCGCTCTGTCTCTCACATGCTCACGCATGCGTAGTATGGAGCCGCCCGTCTTTTGGAGCACTTGAACTGCCGAAGACTTCCAAAGCCTCGCATGGTGGGGGATTTGAGCGGGGGATCCAGTGCTGGAACGAGGGCCCGTGAGAGAAATGGGAAGGCTTTGTAGGACCAAGAGCCTTCCCCCTCAGGTAAGTATCTAATTTTAAAAAATAAAAAACTTGACATTAGCTTTAAGGTTTGTTCATTCTCCCGGCTGTTTGTTTGTTTTTCGATAGTTAATTTTAATTAAGTAGCAGTGCTGCTCGGATACTCCTTTTCAAAATCCGGATCAGATTCGGATCCGGATACCCCGCTATCCAATCCGGGTCAGATATCCGAGTTCAAAATTTCCCAATCCGAAACGGATATCCGACCCCAGTATCCGGCGGATTCGGATATCCGGATAGAAAACCGGAAGTGGCCTTTACATTGCTTTAAAAATGTTTTTTAGGGTATATGAGGCATGTAGCATCATTATTTTATAAAGGGGAACACTAATTGATGATGTGGGGACTTTAAATCCATCCCCCCCCCAAAAAAAAAATGGCTGTCAATTAACATTAGGCCTAGGTTCCAGACAGCGGTCGTGCAGCCCACATTGGGCTTGATTCACAAAGCGGTGCTAACTGTTAGCACTCCTGTGAAAACCCCCTTAGCACGTCTAAACAAGCTTTTTGCGCGCAAAACTTTACAGTTTGTACAGAGTGCAGGGCGATCCGTGCGAAGTGCCCATTAAAGCCTATGGGACTTAGCGCGCGCATAGGACTTTGCGCACGCAAAACTTTGCGCATGGTACTTATCGCGCGATCTGATTGAGAAAACCAGTGCTAACCTACTTAGCACCCTGGTTAGCGCGCCTAAAGACTTTAGACGTGCTAAGTAGGTTAGCACCGCATAGTGAATCAAGACCATTGTGTCCAAAGTCCAACCGCACAACTGGGACATGGCAGTTTTCAGCCAAGACACTTCCAAAAAATTACGCAGCAATTGTGTTTTGGGTTAAATATAGGTGGTATCAGTGGCCTGTGGCACCCTGGCCTGGCGGTGGGAGCTGCACAGGCAGCAGGAGCGCCCTGCCAGGAGCATGCCGGACGTGGCACGTTGCAATTGGCACGTGGCACTTGGTCACGTAGCGACACACACATTTTTTTGTGCATTGTGTGTCTGCATTTTTACAATAAGCATATCGAAAGTACCTGGTTTGCTGACTCGTATAGCTCCATTTGCGTGCATGACAAAAGGGCGCCGTGAAAAAAGGGCCCAACTTATTAACGAATTTGGCGCCAGGTATTAACGAAATTTGCTAATTAGAACCATCGTTGTCAAGCTTTATTAATGATAATTACTGTTACAAAAACGAATGAGAAATAATAACAAATAAATATTAACGTTAAATGTTGTTACGTTTTTCGTTAAATACCGCTTGACCCTAATCACCCCCCCTGGTGTTTCCTAAAACTAACCGCCGCCTAGGTGGTGCCTAACCCTAACCACTCCCCCTGGTGGTGCCTAACCCTAACCACTCCCTCTGCAGAAACACCCTTTTACATATATAAATGATAATACCTTTGAAAATGTAAAATCTGTAGTTATTAACGAAATAATATGACAAAAACTATACCGTTTTAAACTTCTAAAACCATAACTACCTCAAAAACTATAATGTTATTAACAAAATTTTTCGTGGTGCCCTTTTTTCTGCTTTTTCGCCATATTAACGATAATTGCATTAAAGTTTATGGCGGCGCCCTTTTCGTGCACCCTCAGCCGGCGCCCTTTTTTCCTGCTACCCTCCATTTCCATTTGACTGAACAGCGAGCTGCGCAGACTCCTCCCCCTCCTGTCACATCATCAGCCACATGAATCAGACAGGGAATGGCTAGAAGGGGACAACAGCCAGTCTTTCTCTGTGCTGCCATTCGCCCATTTTTGATCATATGACCGCTGCGAGTCATGTGATCGGGAGCCAAAGGGCGGCGTTACAGAGCATGTAGCTGTGATACAGCTTTTGCAGGATTGTGGTAAGATGAACAACGGGTGTTTTACCTGGCAAGTTCTGGCAGCACATGTTACTGGCTTGGCTGTGAGAGTGCCTTATATAACTGTTATTGAACTGTTCTCTGCTATTTCTGTGAAGCCAAACCAGTGATGTGCAAAATCTTATGGCTGGCTGGATTACTTGCTAAACACTTTCCATCCTGCTTCGCCTACCTGCCTGCTAAATCCTGAGTAGTCTGTGACTGTGATTCTACCGGGCTGAATTATATTGTTGCTTATGCCCATACTATGGGTAGAAGAAGTTCTAATCAGCTGCAGCTGTGGTTGTGAACGTTATGGCCTCTGTGGAGTGTTATGTAGTGAATGAGAGGACGTGCTAAGAGGCCAACCATACCTACTGCTCTATGTTTTAACCAATTAGAAGCTACAAAGGTATTATCTCGTTTGAGTTAACCGGTTCAGCGCCGCAGTGCCGAAAATCTCATGCATCCGAGCAACGTTCACCTCCCATTCATTCGCCTATAACTTTATTGCTACTTATCACAATGAATTTATCTATAGCTTGTTTTTTCCGCCACCAATTAGGCTTTCTGTGGGTAATACATTTTGCTAAGAGCCACTTTACTGTAAATGCATTTTAACAGGAAGAATAAGAAAAAAACGGAAAAAATTCATTATTTCTCAGTTTTTGGTCATTATAGTTTGAAATTAATATACGCTACCGTAATTAAAACGCATGTATTTTATTTGCCCATCTGTCCCGGTTATTACACCATTTAAACGATGTCCCTATTACAATTTATGGTGCCGATATTTCATTTAGAAATAAAGGTGCATTTTTTCAATTTGCGTCCATCACTATTTATAAGCTTATAACTTTAAATAATATAATAACATATTCTCTTGACATGCATATTTAAAAAGTTCAGACCCTTGGGTAACTATTTATGTTGTTTTTGTTTTTTGTTTTTAATTGTTTTTTTTTTTTTTTTATAAAAAAAAGTGTATGTGGGTAATTTTTGGTGTGGGAGGGAAACTGCTAATTTTAAATGTAAAATAATGTTTTTTTTTTATCAAAAATGTATGTGGGTGCAGTTTACTATTTGGCCACAAGATGGCCACAGTGAAAAAAGTCCTAGATGCGAACCAGCTCGCATCTAGGAACTAAAATGCTGAGGAGTTGTTTCCTGGGGGCAGAAATACCGCGCTCTTTGGAGAGAAAGCGTCGGTATTTCTGCGGGGAAGTTAGATCGGTGAATGGGAATTATATTCCCATTCACTGATCGGGGGGCTAGCGGCGGGCAGCGGGAGCGCGCGCGGGGGCGCGCCCGATCGCGCGCACGAGCCGGCGGCAGCACCAGTGCCTATCTGGACGAGGAAACTCGTCCAGATAGGCCGAACTGGTTAAAGGGATACTGTAGGGGGGTCAGGGGAAAATGAGTTGAACTTACCCGGAGCTTCTAATGGTCCCCCGTAGACATCCTGTGTTGGCGCAGCCACTCACCGATGCTCCGGCCCCGCCTCCGGTTCACTTCTGGAATTTCAGACTTTAAAGTCTGAATACCACTGCGCCTGCGTTGCAGTGTCCTCGATCCCACTGATGTCATCAAGAGCGCACAGCACAGTCCCAGTATGGTCTGTGTCTGCGCAGTACACTCCTAGTGACATCAGCGGGAGCGAGGACACGGCAACGCAGGCGCAGTGGTTTTCTGACTTTAAAGTCAGAAATTAAAGGAAGTGAACTGGAGGCGGGGCCGGAGCATTGGTGAGTGGCTGCGCCAACACAGGATGTCTGCTGGGGACCATTAGAAGCCCCGGGTAAGTTCAGCTCATTTTCCCCCGACCCCCCTACAGTATCCCTTTAAGTGTACTACTTTTGACCTACGCTGTCAGAAATCTTTGTGTTGCAAATTCTTGAAATGCTTTGATGTCCCTCTGCTAGCAGATGGTATAGAAACTAAAAGCAGAAGTCATCTGTTATTGTATCACACTGCCTCCTAGTGACAAGTGGCCATAAATACACATTACGGCAGTACTAAGTAGTAGAAAGAAATTGTAACAAGAAATAAAAAAAGTGCTAATATAAATTGGTGTGGAGCATTTGCAAT